>NC_022034.1:17813794-17837093 GCF_000317375.1 Microtus ochrogaster | reverse complement strand
ACGCATTGGCTCCACTTTTTTATTACTCATTACTTATCCAGTCCTAAAGAAACACCCCTGAAAGTCTCCAGAGTTCCTTGGGTCAATGGATATTTTCTCCCTAATGGACATTAAAGGCATTAGTGCTGCCCACCCACCCCCAAATCTATGTATTTTAATTGTATGTATGTGAGTGTTGATTATTTGTGTGTCTGTGTCCCACATGCATGCCTGGTGTGGATGGAGGCCAGAAGGGGGTGCTGGATCCCCTGGAACTGAAGTCATGGGCAGTTGTGAGCCTGGGTCCTCTGTAAGAGGAACAAGCACTCTTCTTAAGAGCAGAGCCATGTCTACAACTCCCCATACCCCTTTCTTTACTTCCATGCTGCCACTGTATGTATTCACTCATTCCTTCGGGTCATTCTCTACAGATCCTTGCTGAGCTTCTCCTAATGTCTTGTCTTGACCAAACAGCAATGTGGAACTAGGCAGTTGTGACGACACAGGGGTGGCAAGTATACACATAGAGTATTTTGTGTTCTTTTTCAATTTATAATTATGTTACCAGTTCTCTTTTTTAAAACCTGACTTAATTTTGCCTATCAATGGTATTAACAATTGTATTAATTATTAATGCAATGGGATGTATACTTTGTTAATTCTTCCTTATTATCTTTTACTATACAACATCCTTTTCAAAAATTATTTCTATGTGTGATTATTATTGTGTGTGTGCGCACGCGCGTGCGTGAGGGGGCACACATATGTGCCAGGACACTCGTGTGGAAGTCAGAAGACAGTCTTCAGGAGTTGGTTCTTGATGCGTTTATCTAGTTGTTCTTTATCAGTAAAAAGTTGGGGGTCAGTTATCAGGGTAAGAACCTGAATGATCAGAGAAGCGGTGGAGAAGCGACCAGTGACCTACTATATAGCTCTGTTGTTCCTCCATCCACAAAGACCAAGACCCTCTCTAAGCCACACCCTACTACTTCCTGTCTATCTAGCTTCAGTCCTCAAAAACCTCTATTTTAATTTTGGTCAGCTAGTCACTAGTTCCATCTTCTGATTCAAAGCAAACTTTATTTTCAGAATGCAATCAAAATACTGCAGAACAGGTTCTCTTCCTCCACCCTGTTGAGGCAAGGTTTCTCTTGTTTCTGCCATGCTGCATGCTTTAGATGACTAGCCTGCAATCGTCTGGCTGTTTCTCCTGTCTCTGTCACTCATTTCACTGCAAGAGCCCCAGGACCACAGATTAACACCACTGGATCCAGCTTGTTTTTGTGTGTGGAGATTTTGAAGCTCAAACTCAGGTCACAGGCTTGCTCAACAAAGGCTTTTATCTGCCAAGGCATCTGTCTGGTTGTGTATAGTATTCTTTTTCTCATTTATTCACTGTGTGTGCTTATGTGTGCACCACAGTGTTTATGTGGAGGGATGCTACAAAAGTCAGTTTTCTCTTCTGCCATGCCTATAGTTATCCATTCTTCCACGGGTAATTGCTTGTGTTGTGTTCAACTTTTAGTTATTGAGAATACTAATATTACTATTGACCTCATGTCTGGTATGGAAGACTTCTTCAAGGAATATAGGAGGAATTGACTTTCCCAGTCTGATGAGATCTCATTGTTTCAGTAGACCTTGCTTGGGGGGGAGGGGGCTGGTATGCTTAACTGTGTGTCTGTGTGTACGTGCATTTGTGTGTGCTTCTTTAGAAAATCCCATTTGGAAGCTGCTCTTATCCATGTTTCTTTTAAGTGTTGGCATTTTCATTATTGATTTTTAAAGAATTCTTTATATATGTGAATATCCAGGAGGACAATTCAGATTAGAGTTTATTTCGACTTGTAATGCCTTTTATATACAGAAATTATAAGTTTTAATGTCAAGTTCAGCAATGACATCTTTCATGATGAGTAATCTCTTAGAAGTTTATTTAAGAAATTGTTTATGGGGCTGGAGAAATGGCCCAGTACACGTCCTGCTCTTCCAGAGAACCTGGGTTTGGTTCCCAGCACCCATGCAGGGCAGCACACAAATGCCTGTAACTCCAGCTCAAGGGGATCTGGCCTCAATGGACCCTGTACTCACATGCTCATACCCCAAATGCCCATGATTAAAAATACTAAAAATTAAAATATTTTGAATAAAATTGTTTATTGCCATGGTTGTCTTAAAGATAATCTCATGGTATTTCACTTTAAATATTAACTTTTTAGGTATTTACTTTAACCATGCATTCAAAACCCCTTCATTTTATCTGCCTGTGGAGTGTGAGGTAGGGATCTCATTTGAAATCTTGCTATAATGTGATCTAAACTGACATCTTGCTATATTATACCAACTGTTCCTAACCTCCAGTGTTCTGTAACACTTTTCTGGGAGGCACCGAGTTTCCCTCCCCATAGGACCACCTTTTGGCTGCCTGTTGCTGGGAAGAAGCAATGGGCAAAACTGGAAGACAGGTTCATATTCCCAGAACAAAATGCACAGTCTCCCCAGGGACACAATATTTTACGTCTCTCTCCTCCTTTTTCTGTCACACTGAAAAGGCTGCCCTTTGTGGTATGTGTATCTTTAGTAATTTGGTTTATAATTATACTAAAATCACCTAACCCAACAGCTCTAAAAAAGGAGTTTCTCATCCTCAGCATCGGTAGCACAGAGGCAGGGTGGTTCCAGGTTTCTTATGTCTTTGCATTAGCATGGTATTTGCATCCTGGTCTGATTACTCAGTAGCAGCATGACCTCAAGAAAGTCTCTAAATTAGTAATTTAATACAGTTCTTCATACTGTGATGACTCCCAACAATAACATTATTTTATAGCTACTTAATAGTGATAATTTTGTTACTGTTATCAATCATAATGTAAATATCTGATATGCAAGATATCTGACATGCAACCTATGTGGAAGGGTCTTTGACCTCCAAAATGGTCAAAACCCACAAGTTGGGATCTGCTGCTTTAAATTGGCATCCTGTTTTCTTAGACATTGGTACTGATTAAGTCAGACAGTACATGGCATTCCAGGTGGACCAAGCTTCTTAAGCTTTTTCTACTTGTAACCCGTTTCACCTGAGACATTTGTACATACCCATTATTACTATGACTTACTAATAATAAGTCAGAAATTTATCTTAAAATAATCATCATACATGCAAATCAGCATTTGTAAATAATAAAAGGAATTTGCATATGAATGAGATCAATGTGCTTTTTATCTAACACAATCCAATTCAAAGATTAATTTGATGCTTTCATGCTGAAGAATGTCAGTAGGAAAATACAAAAAGTCTTTGTTTTCCATAATTAAACCATTGTGTCTACAAGAGCAGAACCCTGTGTGCAGTTCATGACATAAAGTAGCCTCAGGTCTGAGCTGACAAGCCCGCCAAGGCTATATAGTAATGTCTTATCTCAAAAACAAATAAGCAAAATACCCCAAATCTGAGCCGAGGTGCTTCAGGAAGCATTTGGTGGCATTGTGTGGTATGAGAACACATATGCGCAGTGCAAAACGTGACTGGTTTCTGGTCATAACCAACGTTGTGATGGAGTCGTGGTCTGCGACACAGGCAAACCCGACTTCATTACGTGTGGATTATTAATCAAGTTTTGGTGCAGGAGAACTGTCTGTATTTTGTCAATCATGTTTTAAATAAACGCTGATTGGCCAGTCAGGAATTATAGGCAGGTCAACCAGACAGGAAGTAAAGGCGGGGCAAGCAGAACAGAAATATTCTAGGAAAAGGAAGCCCATTCCTCCTAGTACTGCCCAGACCATGAAAGAAACAAGATGTGACCTATGCTGCTGAGAAAGGTACCGAGCCATGTGGCTAATATAGATAAGAATAATGGTTAATATAAGTGATAAGAGCTAATACGAAGCCTGAGCTAATGGGCCAATCAATTTATCATTAATATAGACTCTCTGTGTGATTTCTGTGGGAATTGCTGGCTGTGGGAACTGGGACAAACAAGGGACCCTCTATATGCTACAAAGTTTGGGATCACTTGAGTTCAGAAACGTTTTAATGTCACTCATATGTCACAATCCCCACATTCATTTCAGTGACCCACAAGGGGCTGCAGCACATAGTTCAAGAAGCATTGACTTGGAAGGCACCCTCGACAGGTGCCGAGTACCAACGGAACATGGTACAGTTCCAAGCAAAATGCACACACCATGAGAAAGAAAAGGCTTTGGGTAAACTAAAATATATAAAGACTAAGTGTGAGGCATTCTTAGATACAAAGGTAGTCACTAGCACTGAATGGCCCAAAGGTCATTTAGAAGAAAAGTGTTCATTGAAGATAAAAAGCTTTTTGGTTGTTTTAAAAGAAGTTACTCTGGCGTAGTATGACACTCAGATTCAAAGGAAAGAGTTGGAGATGGGAGATGGTGGCAGTTGTGGTGCTGCTGTGGGGGGAGGGGGGGCTTGTGTGACACATGTCTGTGACACATGCCTGTCTGTGCATGGTGTGGATTGTAGTGGGTGGTGACTGCTAAGAAATACTGCTGGAGGAATGTTTCCACATTCACTTCAAGCTCCTTTTGAAAAAGAGCAAACACTCACTTGCAAGCCCTTGAGAGGGGAAGTTACTTAACCCAAGTGGTTTGGAGTGGCTGATTTGTTAGCTGCTGTCTTTCAGATTGTGGAAGGAGAGGGAAAAGGCAGAAGTCTGATGAACTGTGGCCCTCTGCTCAGAGGTACTGGGAGAGGCTTGTTGCATAGAGAGACGCCACCTGGTCATTCCCGTCTACTCAGTCCCAAAATAATCACACAGAAACTGTATTAATTAAATCACTGCTTGGCCTATTAGCTCTTATTTCTTATCGGCTAGCTCTTACATTAATTTAACCCATTTCTATTAATCTGTGTATTACCACGTGGCTGTAGCTGTGGCTTACCAGGTAAAGTTTTGGCATGTCTAACTCTGGCGGCTCCATTGCATCTCTCTGACTCTGCCTTCTTCCTCCCAACATTCAGTCTAGTTTTCCCCACCTAGCTCTGTTTTCTCCTATCATGAGCTCAAAGAAGTTCTTTATTCATTAACCAATAAAAACAACACATAGACAGAAGGACCTCCCACACCATTTCCCTTTTTCTGTTTAAACAAAAAGGAAGGCTTCAACTTTAACATAGTAAAATTACATATAATAAAACAGGTAAAATATTTATATATACTTTATCTTTTATCATAACTAAAAACCTATAGCTATAACTATAAATCCTTAAACTTAATCAAAGACTCCAGAAGGATATATTACCTAAGTAAACAGGAAGTGCATTGTAAGCAACTTCCAAAACTCTAGAATTGACAGAGACTTCTTGCTGCCTGGACAGTCACTCAAAGTTCCTCTGTACTGTTGGAGCATCCATCTTCAGCCTACAGGCCCATAGTATCTAGCAGACTTTTCCACAATGCAGGAAACTTCAGAGACAGTTCCACCTATACTGGCAGTTTGTCTTTCACATTTTTCTGTGTCCTGCAGAATGTGTAGCATACTCTTTCATGAAACAGGAATCCTGAAGGACCATCTCAGCTTTAGGCAAGTTCAGCAGTCATTTCTCTGTGGGTCCTGCATGTCCAGTTAAGCAGTTAGGCAAGAGCAGTTTCTTGTCCAAAAGGTTAACAAACTCCATATAGAGCCTTTTCGATGCCCATCTTCCTCTTGAAGTAGATTGGTGTTGCCAGGATCAGATGTGTCTTATTGTCCTAAGTTATTAAGTCCTAAGTTATTAAAACATTTTAAATGCCATATTCTGAAGGTCTCTGAAAGATCTGAAGAATATCTATCTAACTGAAATATATCTCTATACATCTAGAAACTCTAACATAGCTACAAGCTTGACTATTATAGATGAGTATCAACTTATATTTCTTAATTATACATTACATTTTAAAATGAGCTACACAAACACAATACTTTAATCAAGATCAGAAATACATATACATATAACAAAATTGAACTTAATTTTTATCAATAAACCAAGATCCATACCATTGCAAATTATTTATATTTATATCATATCTCCCTTTAAATGTAAACAAACATTTATAGACAATATTTGGGAATATGGGCATAGTTTTGTTCATACTGCTTCCTGCTGATGGGGGCGCTGTTAATCAGGTTTTTTGTGGTGTATCCTGTGTGCTATGTTTAACTCAATCAGCAGTTGGGCAAAGTAATTTTTGAGGGGTGTTCAAGGCGACCTTTCAGGGGGTCTTAGTCCATCAAACCATATTGGTCTGGAAGCAATCCACAGGTTCTCATCCTCTGTGGAAACAAGAACCTCTTTTCCAAGGACCCAAATTTCCTTATCCTTAGACCCAAATTTGGAAGTCATGATACCTTTATAATATACATGCTGGTTCAGCTTAGCAGCCCATACAATGAAATGTCTTTCTGTACTTAGCTCATTCACAATCAAAAAATTCAAATAGGATACCTTTATAATATACATGCTGGTTCAGCTTAGCAGCCCATACAATGAAATGTCTTTCTGTACTTAGCTCATTCACAATCAAAAAATTCAAATAGTATACATAATCCAGACTCTTTGTGAATTTTCCATTTTATGTGACTCTTTTTAACTCCTTTTAATCCACCCTTTTTTATTTTTTTTTAATTTTTTTAATTTATTTATTTATTGAGGATTTCTGCCTCCTCCCCACCACCACCTCCCATTTCCCTCCCCCTCCCCTGATTAAGTCCCTCTCCCTCATCAGCTTGAAGAGCCATCAGGGTTCCCTGACCTGTGGGAAGTCCAAGGACCGCCCACCTCCATCCAGGTTTAGTGAGTTGAGCATCCAAACCGCCCAGGTCCCCCCAAAGCCAGCACGTGCAGTAGGATCAAAAACCCATTGCCATTGTTCTTGAGTTCTCAGTAGTCCTCATTGTCCGCTATGTTCAGCAAGTCCAGTTTTATCCCATGCTTTTTCAGACTCAGGCCAGCTGGCCTTGGTGAATTCCCGAAAGAACATCCCCATTGTCTCAGAATGTGGGTGTACCCCTCACGGTCCTGAGTTCCTTGCTCGTGCTCCCCCTCCTTCTGCTCCTGATTTGGACCTTGAGATTTCTGTCCGGTGCTCCAATTTGGGTCTCTGTTTCTGTCTCCTTTCATCGCCTGATGAAGGTTAATATTCAGGGGGATGCCTATATGTTTGTCTTTGGATTCACCTTCTTATTTAGCTTCTCTAAATATCAATAGAAGAATGGATGAAGAAAGTATGGAATATATACATATTAGAGTACTACTCAGCAGTAAAAAACAAGAACTTCTTGAAGTTTGCGTACAAATGGATGGAAATAGAAAACACTATCCTGAGTGAGGTAAGCCAGACCCAAAAAGAGGAACATGGGATGTACTCACTCATATTTGGTTTCTAGCCATAATTAAAGGACAGTGAGCTTATAATTTGCAATCCACCCTTTTTTAAAGCATTAATTTTATTTTATGATTCTCTATTCTCTTTATCTTCAGGACAATTCAGGATAACTAATCCACTTTCAAGGTAACTAATCCACTGTTGAGAGAACCAATCCTCTCTTAGGATCATGACATTAATCCACTCTGAGAACCTCAGAGCCCACTCACCTCTTCCAGACCATATCTCTTAATACTGTCATAATAGTTTCTCAAGTTCCACATGAATTTAGTAGGATGTGTTTGAACCAGAGAAGACTGGACATAGCTGTAAAGTTAGGAATAGAAGTCTTGTTCACAATGGCGGTACTACCCAGACGTCCGGGCATAGTGGTTTACCTATCACAATGGTGGTATCCAGACCTTGGGGCATGGTGGTCTATCTATCATGATGGTGATGCTGCCCAGACCTCGGAGCATGGTGGTTTATCTTACTCCCATTTTTAGAGGCCTCCTTCCCCAAGGGCCGAGCCTTGTGCTCTTCTCAATAAGTCATCCTAGCCATATGAGAGCTGCAGAGAAACTTCTTCATGTCATGGGCTTCTAGGGAAAGGAACACCAGGAACAAGATACCCTATGAGCTAACTCTTCCAGTGAGGCCCCACTTCCTAAAGTCTAGAGCACCTTCCAGAGAAGTTCCATTGACTGGGACCATACTGTCGATATGAGAAGCTTTGGAGGAACACTTCCTAGCCAAGCCATGATAGTGGTGGCTGGTGACAAGGGATTTACACAGCACTTACTGTGATCTGGTTTTTCCTAAGCACTTCTCACCTGTGAATTTGCTGAGTTTTCCCAGTGAACTTGAGGGCAGTTTCACTAGCATCTCTCCCACTTAGAAGAGAGGGACACTGACTGCTGTATCACTTTTCCTGGGGAGATAACAAATGTCTATTCACCCCAGATAGGGCATGGGTGACAGAACAAAAAAAAAAGACACCCACACCCAGCACAGGGGAACCTGTGACTTCATTGGTGTTGCTTACAGCACTCAAATGAAGAAGTGTCATTCAAATCCTTCGTAACAGTGACAGCTCAGGAGAGCTACATCCTGGAGTGCCCAGAATAACTCAGAGGTAGCTGGCTGGTGAGCACATCCTCCCTGTATGGCAACTGTCCCTACTTATATAACCTTGGGACAGGATCTTGTGAATCTGGAAACTTCTTGAGATCCTGGTGTTTTACTTGAGGTTCTCTGCTCCCTTCAAGAGAGGATGCTTCAAGTTGGAGGACTCAACCGAGCAAAAGCACACAACCTTTAACCCTGCAATTCCTGAATGAGAATCACCAATCCTTGCCATGTAATTGCACCATTTATTACTGAGTGTATACAGTTCAGCTCTTTTCTTCTAAAATAAACCCATTATGACTTTTTGAGACATTTACTTCAAAGGGTCCTTCCTGTGTTCACAGCTAGGAGTCTTTATCTTCTGTTCTCTGCTTCTTGGGTCTCAACTCACTTTACAGTCTTCAACACCCTAGGCTCACACCTCCTTAAAAAGCAGCAAGAAGGTCTCTCTGGGAGCTATAGTTTGTCCCACTCTCTCCAGTTGGCCAATCTACACAGGGAACAACCGTTGGAGGGTGACTCTAAGGTGGTGCCAGGCATCTCTTAGGTGCTACTTTAGGAACGTTTGAGCAAAACTGGCTGAAGCAGCTAGAAATAAAATATACGATTCATCTTGAAACAGGGCTCAGAGAAAAATGGTTTTTTTTGCCTTTTAAAAATTTTGCCTGTTAATCCAAACAGTCTTTCGATGGTCAGGGATCTAGAATGGACAGATTTTTAAAACTTGGCCAGCTAATACAAGTTTCAAAAAGAGAGAAAGAAGGGGAAGATGGTAGAGGACAAGGCCTTACTCCAAAGCAATGTCTCTTTCCTTTCCTTCCTTGCTCCCTCCTTCCCTCCCTTCCTTCCTCCCTCCCTCCCCCTTCCCTTCCCTCTCCATATCTCTCCTCCTTTTTACAAAATATTTAGAGATAGGGTCTTACAATGTAGCTTGGGTGGCTGCAACTTTTTATGTAGATCAGGCTGGTGTCAAATTCATAGATTCCTCTCCCTCTGTCTCTCAAATGCTGAGGTCAAAGGCATGGACCAGAGTAGTCAGTCTTGATGCTGCAACCCTTACACTTACCAGGCAGCTCCTCTTTCATAAACTTTCAGGACCATGGCCCTCATTTTCCCTGGCATCAGAGAGAGAGTCCAGTTACAAGATCCAGGTGTTGGCCGCCATAGCTGCCCCTCTGTCAGTGTACAAACAGACACACTTAACACTGCACCTCATGCCTTGTTTGATGGACGTGTTTCTGTATCTTCCTCCCCAGCTGGCATAGGAGCCCCTGGAATACAGGATTTCCAGCCACTTCCACTGCATGGCTCAGTACTTAGGACAGACTCGTTTATGGATTCCACCTAGGACTAAGTATGGGCTTAGCCCACATTTGTCCAATTCAGGTGGAATCAACAGTCCTGCATTCAAACGCCTGTCTTTTGATTTAATATGAACAACTTGTACTAAAGTAGAATATGAATCACTGTTAGTTTTCTTCTTTCTTGTGTGCAGCCCACCCAGGGCCAGATCCTAGAACAGAATCCACAGCCACCAGGGAGCACTCCATCCATCATCACTCATCCATGCCACCAGAGAATGAAAATCCCCAAAAGAATGAATTACTCCTTTTGAGTATTGCAAAAGTTACAGCCTTTGTGCGCAGGGCATTGCCTTGAATGGCCCTACTTTCCTATGGGAATCCAGCAGCTTGCAGTGGAAAGCGACTTTTCAGCATGCAGCGAGAAGCCACTTGCAGCCAGTCTTTCTCTCAGCATGTGTAGTGCATGGGGCTTAGGAGAGAGGAAGCTATATAAAGGCAGTGGTAAATTGTTGGCTTGGAAGCAGCCTATGTTTTTAGATAAAATGTGCACAGAACAGTAGCCAGTATAGAAATGTTCTGAGCCATAAAGCGAATCTCATACTGGCAGGGATTCAAGTCACATTTCAAATGAGAGGGAAATGAGAACATTGTTTGTTTGTTTGTTTGGTTGGTTGGTTGGTTGTTTGGTTGTTTGGTTGTTTGTTTGGTTGGTTGTTTGGTTGTTTGGTTGTTTGGTTGGTTGGTTGGTTGGTTGGTTGGTTGGTTGGTTGGTTGGTTGGTTAGTTTTTCAAGACAGGGCTTCTCTGTGAAAGAGTCCTGGCTATCCTGGAATTCACTCTGTAGACCAGGCTGGCCTTGAACCCACAGAGATGCACTGCCTTTGCCTCCTGAGTGCTGAGATTAAAGGAGGGTGCCCCCACCACCCAGCAAGAAGATATTTTGAAACTGAATGAAAATGAAAGATGTGTTCTAGCAGTGCTTGGAGGGGAATAAACATCACTAAATGTCTCTGATAGAGCATCTCTTAAGTCAGCTTGAGGTTGTGGCTCAGCTGGTAAAGGGCTTGTCTAGCCTGTGTGAAGTCCTGGGTTTGATCCCAGATGCCATATAAACTGGGTGTGGTGTCATTTGGTTTGCCTATCATCTCAGCACTAGGGATGTGGAAGTAGGCAGGAGGCTCAGGAGTTCAAGGTCACCCTCAGCTACACAGTGAGTTTGATGCCAATTTGGGTTACATAAACTCTGCCTCAAAAAAAAAATACAAACACAAAAATATCAAAATCAAATTAATGAATAGATAATAGAATTTTCTCTAAGCTTATCTCATCCAGTTCCTGGGTAGGTGGGAGCAGCCTTGAGAGAAGTGATTGGTAGAGACGGTGTGCCAGAAACCAAGCAGGACATGCATTTCACTTGAACTATTTGCTTGCTTTTCTAAAAACCAAGAAGCTGAGTTAAGAGCTAGAGAGAGCTGTGTCTTACAGTAAGGGGACAGAAGAACCCAATCCCTGTGGTTACAGATGTCCCAAATTGGCAAGTATTTGAACATAATGATCACCCTTCAAAATCCAGCATCACTCCTTTGAGGAAGGGTGAGACCACACATTCCACCCACTGTCACCCAGCCATGTAAAATGCTCATCCTATGCACTCTTTTCCTCCCTGATTTTTGTCACTAGTCTTCCAGATTGTAAATAAATGGCGATGCATCCATTTGGGGACTGAATATGATGGAGTGTTAATGGGAAGTCTCTGTGCTTCACGCCTGGTTGGGAAACATGAACAAAGGCGACCCCGAGGGCCCTGTGTGAAACTGCAGGGTGAAATCTGTGCAATTACAAAAGTTAGCAGAGGCATAAAAATGGACTTCATCCTCTATTTAGAGTTAGACTGAGTAGTGGAGGCGGGACCCTTTAAACTCCATGGAGGCAGAACAATGGAGCCAGGGGATTTAGAAAGTGAAGCGTGAGTGTGCAGCATAGACTTGGCATGCTATTAGAAAAGGATTATGGGAGTGGGGCAGCAGGGACTTCCTGGAATAGTGTGAGCTGAGTGTAAACTCGTATGTTTATTCTAAAATTCTTAGGGTAATTTAAAGGGCCTATAATGGCCAAAAACATTTGGAGAAAAGTCACCAAAATTGGCCGAATGACATTACCTAATATTATCAGGACTTACAGATTGTATTTGCAGAGACAGTGCATTATTGTTATAAAAGAAAGACAAATGAATAGATTTAGCTCTTCCACACCTAACCTATACCAAAGAAAATGGAAGCATATTTCATTCAAAGACATATACATACGTGTGTGTGTGTGTGTGTGTGTGTGTGTGTGTGTGTGTGTGTTTTGAGCAATCTTATTTATAACAGTCCCACACCAGAAACAACAGATTTCTGTCAGTGGGTGAATGGATAAACCATTTGTGGTACATCTATAAAATAAAATACTATTTGGCAATCAAAAGGAAGGGTCTCTTAATATACACCACAATACTGCTAGATTTTCAAAATAGGCTGACTGAAAGAAGTTAGATAAAAGAGCAAACAGTGTTAGGATTCCAATTGTGTGATAATCTAGTTAATAAAAACTAACATATAGTCAGAAAACAAAGCCATGTTTCCCTGGGGTTGGGAGAAGGGAGTGATTATAGAATCATGAAGAAATTTCTGAATTTCTGTTATATTGATTGTCTAGTTCAGTGGTTCTTAACCTTCCCAATACTGCGATCATTTATTATAGTTCCTTGTGTTGTGGTGGCCTGCAGCCAAAAAATTATTTTCACTACTACTCCGTGACTATAATTTTGCTACTAGAGTGAACTGTGAATATTTTTGGAGATAGAGCTTTGTGTATGGGGTCATGAGCCACAGGCTGAGTGGAAACTGCTGGTCTAGACAGTACGCTTGTGGTAGTTGTACACCTTAGTATATTTAGTTTGTAGCTTCTCGATTAAACCTTAATACACTGGGCAGGAGGTGTTCTTGTTTTTTGTTTTGTTTTGTTGTTGTTGTTTTCTTTCTTTAAAAAAAATCCCCAGGAACCTCTTAGGGATGGAGGCTTCTTTTCTAACCACTATGTTAAAGTTTCTCTGTTCCAGGACACAGTAACTTTCCCAACCATTCTAGAGGCTCTGTCTGTCTCTGTCCCTCATTTGCCCAACATTTTTATTCTATTGTTATTGTTATTTTAGCATGGGACTTTATTAGAACCTCTTCCTTCTAGAAGCACATGCTTCTCTGGGCTCCTTTCCCACTTCCTGTCTGCATCCCCCCCTATCTCTTATGCCCCCCTGTCTTCCACCAGTCCCCACTTGTCCCTCAGCCTCCAGCCTTGCTCTTCCATCTGCCTTTCTGTGCTTATACCTGCCTCCAAGGTTCCCTCATCCAGCTGTGCAGCTTAAGGCGTCATCATCTGCACTGACCCATAGAATTTTTTGGTATAATGTAAATATTACCTTGCTGACTGCATTGTGCCGTTGGGTACCCATACAAGTATGGATTGGTTAAAATGTGATCAGTGTGACTAACAAAAAGTATTTTACATTTTACTTATTTCAATGGCCGTATGCACTCAGCGGCCACAGTACTGAAGAGTGTGATTCTAAGCTATTTTGTTCACAAGTCCTCCCTATGAACCTATTAGCTGATCTTGATTTGTTCAAAATGGAACGGTAACAGTTGTATTTCTTTCAGGAAAGTTTGTTTTGTTTGGTCTTGAGTCTTTGTGACTCAATAATGGCCATTTGCTTTGTATTGAAGCTAAAGGCTTCTGATGGGGAGGATGCTGGTGTGGGCCACAGTCCTGACATTCATCTTGTCTGTCATCTCATTGCAAGCCCACTACTGTCCCTCCAGTTGTCCTCATCTGAGCCAACAACATCACCTTTTTTACTGAGCCATGGTGGCTTTCTCTGCCTCTTCTCCCCTCCGCATCCTACACCCATGTCCAGCCTAGCAGGAAGGTCTGTTGGCTCTGCCTCTGAAATGCATGCAGAATCGATACTCTTGTTTATTTCAGTGTTGACCGTGGCATTGATTGCCAGGTTCACTACCATAGCACCAAATTGATGTGCCTTCCTTCCATGCATGTCTTCAAAGCCCATACGGCTTCCAAAAGGTTATTTCAGACACTTAAATTAAATCACATTGCTCTATGCTTCGAGGCCTCCCATGGCTTTCCGTGGCAATTGTGTGTGTGTGTGTGTGTGTGTGTGTGTGTGTGTGTGTGTGTGTGTGTGTGTTATACTATGACAACCATGTAGACCAGAGGACAACCTTGGGGTTTTGGTTCTGTCCTTCCACCAAGTGGTCCCAGGCATCAAACTCAGTTAAACCTGGCAGCAAGTGCCTTTATCCTCTGAGTCATCTTGCTGATCCTTCATTTTGATTTTACAGAAACATAACTTTAATAGACCTAATATACTGTCTGTACATGTGATGACTAATCTTGGTGGTCAATCAATCTGATTACATTTGGAATCAACTAAAATCCACGGACAATCTTTCTGGACAAGTACCATGGCCACATTTCCATATGGGGAATACATATTGGCCTTCTTGCCTTTCACATACTCAACTGAGCACCCAAATGTGCAAATTTAATGGATAATTTAAACAGGCTTTATGTATTTGTGTTAGTCAGGACTCTAAATGAACCGAACTGATGTATATTAAAAAGGAGTGTTGTTAGACTGACCTCCAGGATCCAGCCTGGTTGGTGCAAAGGTAGCTGTCACAATGGGACAGCCAGTGAACTCAGTAATGTTTACTCAACAAGGCTGGATGTCTGAGCAGTCCCTATCTAGGGCTGGAGACCCAGAGGGTTCCTGGAGAGCTAATAGTTTTTGGTCTATGTTGGAATCCTGAAGAAGCTGGGTTTAATACCTGTTGCAGCAACAAGATAATCAAGGTTGTCAGTCAGAGTGAAGGCAAGCAGGCAAAAAATAAAAGCCTCCTTCTTCTGTGGTATTTTATGTGGGCTGCACTAGAAAGTGTAGCTCAGATTTAGGGTGGGTCTTCCTACCTCATATAATCTGATTAAGAAAATCCCTCGGAGGTGTTGCCTAGTAAGGTAGATTTTAGTTGATTCCAAATGTAATCAGATTGATTGACCACCAAGATTAGTCATCATATGTACAGACAGTATATTAGGTCTATTAAAGTTATGTTTCTGTAAAATTAAAATGAAGGATCAGCAAGATGACTCAGAGGATAAAGGCACTTGCTGCCAGGTTTAACTGAGTTTGATGCCTGGGACCACTTGGTGGAAGGACAGAACCAAAACCCCAAGGTTGTCCTCTGGTCTACATGGTTGTCATAGTATAACATACACACACACACACACACACACACACACACACACACACACAATTAATTATAAGCACAAACTGTAATATTGAAACATTTTAATATCTGAGATTCACCTACATTATGATTAATTTTTGTGGAACTTGAATCTGATTAAAATGATAAAGCGACTTTTATCTTAAGGGAGAAGGCCTTCAGTTTAGGGTATGCTGCTCCCCATGATTGTTATCTTTACTTTGTGAAAATTTTATTAAAACAGTAGAAAATTAGCAGAGTTATTCATGAAATAAATGATGAGGTTAGCGATTCTGACCTTGGATTTTATCAAAAGAAGAAACACACAGTGGAATACTGGGCTCCTGCCGCTCGTTTGCATGGCATTCATATACATAACAATGATTTGCATAGCAGTTCCCAAAACAGTGAAAGGAAAACTGAACATGCCAGATGCTATGGGCTGTGAACAATGAGAAACTTAGCTTTGCAAAATGCAAGTTAGATATAAATGGGGAAAATGATGTTATTTCCATCATGAGCATTCTTTAAATTTGATAGGTGTACCGAAAAACAAAATGGGGCTTTCATCTTACTCCTCTGCTGTCCTCTATGAGGGATGGCAGGCATTAAGATGGGTGAGTTCTCTGACCAGCTTGTGGGACCAGTCTCCAACAGGAATTGTCTGGACTGAGGACAGTTATTGACGCACATAGATTTCACTTATACCACTGTTTATAATTAATACATGCGACTTTGATAGCAGATGAGCATTTAAAAATACAAGGCAAAAATGACAGTTTCTTAATGGTACAAGAGAGTTATTGTAGGTCAGTGCTCAGCCTTTGGTTTTTGGTCTCCAGGCAATCACCAGGACTAGGGATAGGACTCCATCTCTGGGATGCTTGCCTAACTTGCTCAGAGCCCTGGATTTCACCCCAACTCTGCACAAATCAGTCATGCAGTGCAGATCAGGAACCCACTTCAGTGGGTCTCCCCAGCATTTCTTTGTGAATAAATTTGATGCAAATAGAAAACAGAAGCACGTGTACAGCAGGGATTTATTCTGCAAGTTTCAATGCAGGTGTGTGTAGGCACCGATCTGTGACACCAAATGTGATTTTGTTTGTTTGTTTGTTTGTTTGCTTGTATGATTTACAGAAGAAAAAAATCTCAAGGATCTGCATGCCCCAGAGCAGAGCTTCTAAAACCTTATCTACTAGCAGTACCTTTTTATGCAAGAATTTCTCTGTAATTAGTATAATGTTTATATTTATTCTTTGATATTTGCCTTAGAAAAATTATAGGTATTTAAAACAGGAATACAAATAAAACACCCACTGACAGTAAATTATAAAGACATTTATAAATTATAAAGAAATTTATTTTAAAACAACTCTTTGTTATACATGTAGCTTACCATTTATTAAAACAAAACCTTTTTTATTCTAGCAATGTACTTTTCTATTTTTTCATAAAGAGGTAAACACGGTTATTTGAAACTTCAGGGCATAGAACATTACATATACGTGTGTGTGTATGTGTGTGTGCGCACATATATATATATATAAAGTAAGCAATTCACTCACTGCAGTTGACATCAGTGACACTAGCCACATTCACAGGCACAGGTTTTAATAACTTGGCCTCTTGTACTAACTTCCTTCATGTCTTTTAGGAATTCATCAGGGAGCTGCTTTCCCGGATAAGAGGCATGAGGAAGCTGAGCCCTCCGCAGAAGAAGAATGTATAATCTTGAAACAGGGTAGAATTCTCTCGGAGACGAAGAAAGCGACCTGGGATTTGGACGTCACGAAGACTTTTATTAAATAACCAGAGTTGTCTTTTACAAACAACATTTTTTGGTGTGTATGTGTGTGGAGGGGGGGTTAGACATTTATTCAAAAGTGTTCCTTCTTTTGTTACTTTAAAGGGTTTTTGTTACTGTAATATTTTAATGGCAAAGCTATCACAACTTGGACTGCAGCCCAAACAAGGACTGTAAAAAACAGATGTATCTGTAAGGATGGGCGGAGCCAGGCAGTGTTTTCTGTTAAGGACTCAGTGTAATTAGGATCTTACTCTACAGGGAAGACAGTTTTCTTGTGGTCAGTTTGATGAGACATTCTTAAGTTATACATTTGACTGAGATGTCAAAAATGTCTCATGGTTGTATATATATATCTACAAACTCTAAGTCAAAAATAGAATGTGACCTCTATCTCATGTTGATGGAATAAACCTGTGCCTATCCTGATAGAAGAGGTCACAGGATGTGTGTTTTCCAGATGCCTCCAGGCATTCTTCATACAAGTGTGGTCTACCTTCGGCATCCACTTTCTGCGCCAAAGTGGAAGAATTAGGTGTGTTCATTATTATAATGAGCCATACGACACACATGTTGAGTTGGTCAAGGGCTTACTATATGGACTTTCATTTTTTTTTCATTGATTGAGATGCTTCGCCAGGTCAAGTCCTTATTGCCTCATTGTGGTCTTTTGAAGTTTTATGAACTTTTAATTTCAAGAACCAACCAGATTTCTAAAGAAGTGCCCACACTTCCTGAAGAGAGTTTTGCAATGGAGAAAGGAAGCCCCGTGTAGCAATGGGCTCTCTACTTTCAATGCAATACTGTGTATTATCTCTGTCAGTGAAAGTCGGCCAAAGGGAAGCCAACAGATTGAATCTCTTCCTCCTTAGAAGTAGATTCTGGCCCCTTCTGTGCTTGGATACCATCAGTCTGGAAGTGTAAACTGAGTATTGAGAAAATGTAGCGATGGGAAGATCCCGCAAGATACTTGTTGGTTTAGAAGCGTGGCTTCATCTCTGGTTTCTCTCAGTGGTTCATGGTCCTAATTGTGACTTTGATTTCCATGTTGGGAGTTAGGCCTGAGTGCCTACCCTTATCCTTCAGTTACATACCAGCTCTTTAGAGAAGAATTAAAATTCATATGGGATGTAGGCGGGGTGAAAAGTGAGTAGAAACCCTTCCTTTCTTCCAGGAAGCCCCTACTGCCTCCCCCTGGAAACCCTGCCTGCTGTAAGAAGTCTCCAGGTGGCCCTGTCTGAAGACAGGGACCAGGCATTTTATATCAAGGGTGCTTTGAACATATTTTATTTTTTAAAAGAACTATGTTTGTGAATTTTCTGTATACTGGCAAGCTTTTGGAAATGTATTTAATTTTGTAATGTTTACCAATGATTTATTTACAAGCTATTTACTCAAATAAAGGGAGCTGCTTACAAGCTTGTCTGTGCGTATGATGATTGCAGATTATGCAAGGCCGTGTTCACTTTGTGCGTATGATTGCAGACTACGCAAGGCCGTGTTCACTTTGCTGCATGCTCTGCAGATGAAGATGCCGAGCACTCAGAGGGCTAGCCCCTCATTTTCCAAGTATGTGCCAGCATTTAATCATGACATTTTTCTTGGTGTCTTCAGCAGAGGACCCACCATGTTCTTGGACTGGGAAAGAAACAAGACCAGCAATGTGTACTCTGCCCTGCAGCCTCCTATTCCTGGGTTCTCCCAAGCTGCGCCCCCACCCATTCATTTTATTCAGACTCCCCTTTTCCCTGTAGGGATTTGAAATTAAGAAAGCATTCCAGTTGTTAGTAGTATGTCATGCACAGTAAGAGCCAGGAATATGTGATATGTGCAGGGTTTCTGTCAGGCTTGACCAGCCGGCGTCATGTTCAGCAGGTGAAGCAGGAGGCCCATTTCCACCGGAGATCTCTCATCCCACGTGTGCACGCTCTGGCCTTGCTTCTCTCCCTTGCTCGATGGCATCATCAGACTTCCTGGGTGATCCTGCTAGATGCGAGGCTACGTACTTGGTTCCTCTCCCTCTCCAAAACACCCAGTCACCAAGCTTAACTAATCCCTTTTAAGCCTGTCCATGCTGAAGCTCCTTAGATTGCCCAGCCATCTTAGAACTGGCTTTTCCATGTCCAGTCTTAGCTCGTTCTGCTATTTCTACCTAGTAATTAGAATGATTCAATCACCTTTTGTCTAACAAAACTAACCCCTTGTCACACCTTCAGAGGAACATGGCCCTTGCCTCCCTGCTTCAATTTTTGGTCCTGTTGGATATCATTGAACCCTTGTGGTTTCTAGAATGCCCCATGTAATTTTCTCACCAAGGGTTAGTAAAATATTTTACCTTGGCCTAGAACACCCTCTTCACCAGCTGGCTCTGTTGAGAGGGCTGGAACAGATTCCCCCTATCCTCCAAGGTGTTCTCCACAGCTCTGTATGTACCCTGTCACAGCGCGTACCAACAATGTTCTACCTGTGTGCCCTCAGATCAGGCCCTGGGATTGCCATTCTGGGGAATGGACTGTAACTCAGCATCCAGTCCTATGCCTGGCTTATCAAAGAAGTCAGTGAATGTTAAAGCGTCTTCTAGAAGACGCCTTCCTCCCCAGCTAGGGTGGTGGTTCTGGGGTCTGAGTGTTTGTTGGAATTACTTGAGCTTTAAAACAACACAGGCCTCAGTCAGCTCGGACCCATTACATTCATCCCCTAAGTCCACAGGATTTGTTTTTCCAGATCCCTGCATTGAACCCCATTAGCGTCTTATAAAGTATGTTGACTTGAGGTCAGTCTCCTTCATTTATGCAATGGCTGCAGGAGGCAGCTGGCCTATGGACACACTGGTTCTTTACCATACAGGTGCTTGTCACAGCAGGATGACATCAACGTCCGGTTCCACGGAACCCTGGGACACACAAATTAAACTTGATGGTATGCTTCCACTTATAAGCATTCGCTCTGGGAGAAGCCCCTTTGTACCTTTATTTAATTCTTGATTTAAAGCTCATGAAACAGGCCATATCGTCGTCATTGTACATCCGAGAAGATAAACTCAGGAGAGTTGACAGCCTCCCTAAGGTGGTAATTAGACCTTAGACCTCAGACTCAAACAGGAGCCAGTTTAACTCCAATATTCCCCACTGCTCATGACCACTGGATTTCCTGGCTCTTGTGGGCCATCACCATCGCTACCATGCCTAGGAGTGAAATCGAACAGCTGCAGTTGAGTTGCTTCAGATCTCTGAGCTGTGGCGATGGGATGCAGGCTTTGATGTTGGGAGGGTTTTAGCCACTTCAGCTCCTCCTCGTGGCTGCAGGCAGGAGGCTCCCTGCTCAGCATCCCGACCCTGGTTCTACCTCTCTGTTTCAGAACTCTTTATGTGCCTTCCCTCACCCCTTGACCCAATATAATGCCCCTGGACTTGGCCTATTAGCTAAGCATGGAGTAGCGACATCATCCATTTGCTGGAAAGCCAAAAAAAAAAAAAAAACCCAGCTCAGGGGAAGGTGTTTGGAACACATAAGATATTGGATTTTTACTTACCTCCTGGAGTCTCCTTGAAAGACTGAAAATGAACTTAGCAACAGTAGAGGAGAGTATGGTTGTATCCAGATCTTTTTGAACAACACACAATGGCTGGGAACATGAACCACCATCCATGTGACTCCAGTTTAGCAAGAAAAGAGCAGGCCCCAGGGCTGTGGGTCATATACCGGTAGCACTGAATTTCATATGGGTCCATTATCATTGGGAGTCCCTCTTGGTATCTTGCCTGGAATCCATCCATTTTGGGGGTGCTTCCCTCCCTCCCTCTCTCTGAAAGGAAGACTGACTCTCACCTTTGTGTGCAAGGCTCATGACCTTTCAATGGTGCTGTCAAGTGCAGGAAGATGCAGAAAGAAATGCTGTGGGTAGCGGAGCTCTCATCTGTGCTCTTTCTAAAAACAAGTACACTTGAGAGTTGGAACTTTCTGGAAGTCATTTTCATATTGGACACAAGTGTATTTTTTTTTTACTTGAATTCCTCTTATCCTAAATAAGCCTGCAGGGTTATTGTTGAAAACTAGCTCCATTTCCTTGGTGATTTGGAATATAATCTCTCATGTGTTTATAAATTGCCTGTGAATGGGAGAGCATCTTCTCAGCCTCAGAGACCCAGCTGCCCAGGCTCTGTGAGCACCCTTCCACCAACCTCAGGAGCATACTGAATGAACGCTTCTCAATGAAGAACCATGGAGAGATCCTCAAGGGTTCTGTCTTGATTCTGGTGCATTTTTGCCTGAGGATGAATTGCTTTGTAGGACCTGATTCCTTCCCATCTCCCTTGACTCCGTTCACACCGCACCGCACCACACAGCACTGCGCCTGATGTCTCAATGGGACACTCAGGTTAAAACAGCTACAGACAAGGCCCTCATAACCTGCTTTCTGGTACCGGCTCAACTTTGTAACCAAGGCTAGGTTTGTTTCTGGTACATGCTTTCTCCATGCTCAGGCTCCTGGGTGAGGAAGTAAGTGAAGATGGTCAGCCTTCTTCAGCTTCACCTTGTTCTGGCAGATTCTACAAGTGGATGGTCCTGGCAAGCAGGAATGATTGGTTTGCTTTCAACATGGTTGCTGCAAAGGCCCGATCCCATTTGTATACATGTTTGGAATTCCCTGCTACAGATGGTGCGAGACAGTTCTGCAGGGGTCCTTCTTGACTGAGCAGAGGTCACCTTTGTTCTGAGCTCCCTCTTCAAGAACATTTGGAGTGTAGCAAACAACCTTGGAAGTTTGGGGTGCCACCCTTGAGAGCAAAGTGAGTGCCTGCTGCCTGTTATAACTGGTTTGGATTTCCTAAGTTCAGCAAACTTCATCTAAGACTAAAACTCACCACGCATAACATGTTTAGAGGAGCCAGGACTCCCAAAAACTTGACACTAAAAATCACCGCATGCACACACACAAGCACGCGCTGCCGCTAATTACTGAGAGTGATAAATTACCGTTCTTGAAGAGCTTCATTAGTCTTCTGTAAACATCCATACACGTGGCAGGTTAACTCAAGAGCTTATGGGAGGGCAAACTCTCAGGCCCTTCTCAAGCCTGACACTGGTTGGCATCTTAGCCCTGCAAAACCATTTCTATCTTTCTCTTTGCCCTTTTCTCTCTTTCCCTCTCTCCCTCCCATTCTTTTTTCTTTTCTTTCTTTTTTTATCTTGACAGAGTCTCACTGTGTAGTCCAAGCTAGGTTTAAATTTTCAATCCTCCTGCCTCAGCCTTCCTAGATCTGGGTATATTGCTCTTATAATGAAAATTTTCCTTTATTTAGGCTCTAACTTGTTAATCTTTTTAACTATATAAAGTCGGGCATTTTTCTTTACAAGGGACTTCATGCCTGGGAAAGGTTTACTTTCATGGAAACCACGTTATACCCTTCCTTCTAAACAGCTTAAGAGCTTAGAGCAAAATGAGCTCTTTGAATGAGGTGGGGAAGACAGCACAGCAGTTTTGTTGTGAATCTTTCTCTTTAAAATAAAAAAGCTAGCAATATGTTTCCCTTATGATCTCCTGATCACTCCAGTGTATGTATCGAAAGGCACTGAAGTAGGACTATTCACAATACCTAAGATACAAGTAACCTACCATCCACCAACAGACAACAGGAATACTGGTCAGCCATGAAGAACAGCAATATCCTGTCATTTGCCAGAAAATTAATAGAAATGGAGGCCATTAAACTGAGACAAACCAGACACAGAATGCCAAGAGCACACACTTCCTCCCACGTGTGGAAACTGAAGAGGTCAATCTGAGCAGGGGTTGGCCAGACCCGTGCGGGCTGAAGTGAATGGGTGTGCGCTCTAGACATGTTGGGCCTATCGTGAGGGAAGGAACTCCATTAGCTTGTACAGACAGCACGTATGTATAAAAGCAAACCCAGGAAGATGTTAGTGAGCTCAATTCCTTTGTTGCACCACAGTCCATCAAAATGTTGTTAAAACTTAAATAGAAATTGAGCTCAGGAAAAAAATATCTGGTGCCACCAGATCGGTTCTTGTCTGGTCCCTAGGTGACTGGTTATGGTAGTCTGACACCCTCTCTGTCAACTTTGCTGGCAGGTAAGTGACTTACTGTTTGTTTTTCCTGTGGTTTAGCAGCAGCAAATTATCACTTCAGTTATTAGAGCAGCTATTAGAGCAGTGCTACCAGCTCAGATGTCCCTGCAGATGCTGGCTGGCAGATGACAGGCAAGACTCTTCATCTTTTAAAGACCCTTTGGGCAGTGTCTGGACCACCAGGGCTGTAATCCTAAGGCAGTGACCAACATGCACATTCTGTGCAGTCTGCTTGTATCTTCATCCAAGAATGTCCCAGACATTAGCCAAAGTGTCTCTTTGTAAGTGGCAT
>NC_022034.1:17790397-17813679 GCF_000317375.1 Microtus ochrogaster | reverse complement strand
GGTCTACAGAGCTAGTTCCAGGACAGGCTCGAAAGCCACAGAGAAACCCTGTCTCGAAAAACCAAAAAAAAAAAAAAAAAAAAAAAAAAAAAAAAAAGTAACTTAGATTTTTAGTTCTCCTCTAAATCTTATTTTCTGTTTCAAGCAACTGTTTCCTTTAGAGTTGAAAACTCAACTTAGCCATATCATTTTACTAGAAGTTATTAAAGCTATAGTTCCTGTAGATCCATAGGGTCTTCAAAAGCCATTGAAAACATGAGACAAATACATTATAGTCATGGAAGGGAGCGGGGAGAGGGAGAGAGGGAAGAAGGAGAGAGAACAGCATGAAGATTCGAAGCCAAAAGAAAAGTAACAAAGCATTCAGGGGAATCATGTGAACATCTGGGAAGGAGGGACCCACACTGCCTTCATATCCTGAGAATACCTACAGCTAATGGAGGCAAAGAACAGGGCCAAGAACCTTGGATCCCAGACCCATAGAAACTGATATCCAGTCCCATTATCTCAGTAGCAACTGGTGTGGAGTTCTGAGGCCTGTTCCAAGTCCCAGACCTCAACCTGATTGGATTTCCTGCTCTCCTTCCTTCTTTATTTCCTTCCTTTCTTTCTTTCTTCCTTCCTTCCTTCCTTCCTTCCTTCCTTCCTTCCTTCCTTCTTTCCTTCCTTCCTTCCTTCCTTTCTTCTGGACTCTTACAAGGGTGAATATTGAGTCTCCCTTTTTCCTGTGATAACTTCTCCCTACGGGTTCTTTTGTGGAGATTCCCCTTCAGTGTCTTTCTCAACAGTGAACACTCTGCCCCGTTGCCACCTCCTTCCACTCTCCACTGTCCAGTCTAGCTCACCTAACAGGAAAATTAAGACAACACCATGAACCATAGTGTGCAAATACAGAGTGATAGACACAGGAAAAGTGTACATGCTGTCTTCTTGTCCCTGGAGAAATAAAAAGGAGCAGAATAGTAGCAATGCTGTGTCTTGATGAAACCCATTTTTATGTATCTTTTTATTGTTGTGTAGCCCTGTAAATGCAAAGCTATTGCATTATACTTTGCTAGAAATTTTATTTCCATAAAACATTGCACACCTTTTAGGAGGAAGTACACTTTTTTGGGGGGTTTTTATTTTTGAGACAGGGTTTCTCTGTAGCTTTGGAGCCTGTCCTGGAACTAGCTCTTGTAGACCAGGCTGGTCTCGAACTTCCAGAGATCCGCCTGCCTCTGCCTCCCGAGTGCTGAGATCAAAGGCGTGTGCCACCACTGCCCGGGAAGTACACTCTTAATTGCTCTTTTTGTCACTCATGTTTTATCGTGACTTTCATTTCTTTTAAGGCACTGCTTCTTAATTTGAATATATATATTCAAGTCTAGGAACAGAAACCACCCTGGCTTAGGTACCTGCTCAGCTTTCTACCACTGGTGATCAAGAATGATTCACAGTGAATGAACAAGACAAAGCCACATGTCTAATGAGTGCCAGAGCCCAAAGGCAGAAAACATGTTAGAGCTGAAACCTCATTTTGTTGCCAAGAACAAAATCAGACAGTATTCATTCAGTGAGGATTATCCAGGGAAAGCCAGACAGAAATGAAGGGGCTTTAAACTCATAGCCACTGATCCGACCTCCCTTGAATACTCACTTCATGACCAAGAGGCAAATTCATTTTCCATTGATAGAGCATTGGAGAAAAGCCCTTGGGGATTAGTCACTGGCAATTGGGAAAGTAATGTCTGCTGTTGAGTAGAAAGGGTGTGTTTTAACTGACCTGTCGGATGCTCATATTGAGCTACCTGAATCTGAAGGCCTCATGGTCTGCTTACCAAGGCTTCCTGGAACTTTTACAGGACCATAGAGTATGGCAAGGAAGTCTCTATGAGGAAATGGGTGGAGCCTGCCCACTCTCCTCCGCTTGGCTTTTAAAGATAATCCAGCCGTAGCCATGTCTTCCCCTACTCCCACATTTCAGTTCGTGCTTCTGAGGTCAGGCTATAATGCCACAGATCTTAAAAAGAAGAAATCCATAGGCAACAAGCATCAGTTAGCAGGCAGAGTGGAGCTAATATGTCCCCCACCACATCCAAGTCTGTGATTGCATAATCAGCATTCATTCTCATCTAGGGCACACTCATGAACTCCCGCTGGGAGTCCTCAGCAGCCATCACTTCTGCTTCTGTCAAATTCCTTATTGAGGGAACTACCTGGATGTGAGGGCTGTGAGAGACTTGTGGAGAATGGTGGGGGAAGACATTACAACTGTCACTCAGATATCATTAGGCAGCTTACAGAGTAAGCCAGTCTATAGCCTTGTAGTGTGAGCAATACCAAGTCCACATTCAGGACCATGCTGCCCACTGATGGAGCAAGGGAGGGGGACTAATGGGACATTATTTTGGAAGGCCGCTTGGAAATAGCTATGAAACGTAACATGCAGGGGCTGGAGAGATGGCTTGGCATATTGTTCTTACAAGAGGACCTGAGTTTACTTTCTAGTACCACACAGAAAGGGCTCTCAGCCTCCTATAGTTGCAACACCAGTGGGTTCGATGCCTCTTCTGATCTCTGTGGGCACTGAACTCAAATCATATCTCCACACATATACATGTCTTTAAAAATAATACAAATAAATCTTTAAAAATATATTATGTGTAAATATCATTCAACCCCTAAGTTCCACTTTCACAAATATGCCTACGGTGTATGCAAATTCATGTTTGGTTCTTTTTATATTTATAGAAAATGAGGATCAGAATGAGGAGCAAGCCATGCCCTCCCGGAGAGAATTGTGTAGAACCAGCTTCAGGTGTGACTAAGAGGGAACAGAAAATTCAGGAGAGGGTTTAATGGGGAGCAAAATTTGAAAATATGACACATTTGCCAAAAGTCACAGAGCTAATGGGCAATGCTATTGACTCGCATGTGAGGCTCTTGTGCTCATGTTAACAGCGGTCAGCAAGAACTGACCCCTGCATCTGGCCTCATGCACCTGTGCACATGTGGAATACTTTCAGTGAGCCTTGCAGAGGGGAGTAACCAGAGGACTTGCTCCCCAGAGCCCTTACCCTGATCCACGGGGTGAGGACACACACTGAGGGGTGGTTAAAGTATCCATGAAGAGACTTCGAAGATTTAGTGGCTGGGCAGAGAGTACATCCATCAGTCACACTTTATCCAGATGATAGGAAGCACTCATAGAGAGAATGTTCCAGGGTAAGGCTTTGCCCCCCTTTCACTCTTAGCTCTGATAACCCCAACAACAGCATCCTCCAGCCTTTGCCTGTCCTGCCTGCCCAGTGAACACGAAGAACATGGGGATGGGGGGGCATCCCTTTCCTCACCCATGTGCTTCCACTTAAGATACCCGTCATCAGCCGAGCAAGTGAGGTCGAGCTGCCTACTACAGAGCGCTCACTGTATCAGCCTCTGTGAACTCGGATGCCCGGTGCACAGACTCCCATAGTCAATACCTGCTGTTGTTAGTCTCACCAACCTAGATCCGAAAATGCACTCATCTCTTGCCATCCTCGGGACCTCACCTACAAGAACCCTCCCAGAATAACAAAACCCAGTACATGCAAGTCTATCATATAAAGTGACAATATTTTCACATAACTTGCATGCATCCTCCCAAGCCCAAACTCTTGTCAGATCGGCTCTCAGTAATTGTAATCATTAACAATGGGACTGCTGTGGAATTAGTTATTGCAGAGAATTATTGTTTAGGGAATAATGCCAAAAATATCTATACATATCCAGCTTAGAAGCCAGATTTTACAAAAGCCATTTTGACCCCACAGTTAGCGAGACCTATGGGAGTAGAGCCCACAGATGCAGAGAGTCGCCCGTATTCTGGGCTCATACAATCAGCAGGTGAGAGAGCTTTGACTCCAAGACTGATAACTGAGTTATCTAGCGAATTCTGCTAAACCATGTGAAGCTTGTGGTGATAGCTGGAGCTTAGAAAGTGCTGGCAGCCTGCTCCTCTGAGACACGGGAGTGTTGTTCTCATGACAGTACTCCTGACCAGATGCCAGTTGCTGTTTCTGTCCAAGGTGGAAAGAGGGTTGGATGGCAGGCTGCTAGCCTGGGGGGAAATTCTAAATTCAAAGCGTGATGGCTACTGAATGCCCATCACAAAATCTGTCATGTCAGGGCCTGTCTGTGTAAGCATGTATATTTACATGTATGTACACACACACACATATATGTGCACACATGAAGCACTTTTTCGCTGTTCTGTAGGTGGAAGCCTACACGTAGTTATATAGAATATTCTCACTCATTTTCAATTTTAAGAGCAATCACCACTATCCTAAAGCCTTTGTTTTCTCCTCTTCCCAGGCTCTTTGATACTCTTTGATATTTGATACTGCTTAGCAACAGGCGTTAAAACAGGGAACCGCAGTGAGGTTGGCATCTCACAATATGCCTGCCAGGCTATAAACTACCTCCTGAGAAACAGGGTGGAGTGCCTGCCCCCCAGGATCAAGGACTCTCCCCTCAAACTCTCTAGCTCCTAAACTCCATAGTTTGGAGACATAGATTTGGGAGACATGGAAGGAAGCAAAAAATGATTTAAAATTACACATACATACATACACACACACACACACACACATATTGTCTGTGTGCAGCATCTCACCCTTTTAAACATTGTAATGTGTATTGTAATGTGTTCATTTTATCCTTCCCTCTTAGGGCCATATTTGGCCAGAATGGAGGTAGTCGAAGAGCAAGATTTTTAAATCATAACTGGGAAGCGTAGAGGTGGGAAAACAACCCACCCTGTCTAAATTCGAAGAACAAGAGCTGAATTTAATGAGCTCACATCTCCCAGGCATCTCTAGGGCCACTGTTGTTAGATCAAGGACAAGGCTACAGATAATCATCTCTAATTAAACCTGCAGTCGGTCCCTCTGGGGCAGCATGCAGTGTTCACCTTTGCAAACGCATACTCCAATTAGCAGCATCCTTCCCCCTGGCCTCCAGGCTTTATTTACAGCTCTGTCCATTCTCCGTAGCTGTAACCTGCGTGGCTCTCCCTGGAAACATCCTCAGTGCGGTTTCTCTGTTGTCTTGGGTCACATTCATTTTCTTTCCTGGTGCTTTTGTTGAGAGCCCTGCTGGAGGATGCTTTCTAACTTAAATGGCCAAACTCTGCCCAGCACTGCCATATGTCTGTCCATGAGATTTCAGTAAAGATGTTGGCCTGCCTGTGTTTCTAACTGTATATTAATCAGCTTTCTCTCATTTTAAGAAATGAATTCCTTAAAAAAGGAATGACTTATTTTGGTTCAAAGTTTTGGGGGTGAGTCACTTGACCTGGTAGTAGCTTTGGGCCTGTGCCTGGTAGCAGGAGTGCATAGTGGGAAAAGCTCATGGTAGGGCAGGGAGAAGAGGAAGGAGGAGGAGGAGGAGGAGGAGGAGGAGAGGGAGAGAGAGAGAGAGAGAGAGAGAGAGAGCAGGTATTCAACATCTCATTAGCTAACTTCCTTCCATTAGGCTGCACCTCCTGAAGATTCTGCCGGCCTCACAGTGGTGCCACAGACTAGAGACCAAGCCTTTAATAAACAGCTTTTGGAAGGCATTGTAAGAACTAAACCTTATGTGCTGCTTCTAGAGAGAACCTTCTGGAAAGAGGTTCATCTTTCAGCTAGAAGAACTGAAATACAAAAGGCCTCCTAGGGGAAGCAGCAGCAACCCCTCAATGGAGGATGTCTTTGTGGGCTCTGCCCCTCAAAGTGACTGAAAAAAGTCAGAGGATTCTTAAAAAGAGCTTCAATAAGTGCTTAAGTGACACCAAAAATTTTAAAGCAACTTCCCTACAACCAAGACATTAGACTCCAGACTTAGGTGTTCTGAAATTAAAAATTTACAGTGGTGTATGTGTGTGTGCATGCACACATACACACATACATGTGGAACCCATGAACAAACCCAGGTGCCCTTCCTCAGGATGCTCTTGTTTTGCAACAAGAGCTCTCAATGACCTAGAAATCGTCCACGAGGCAGTGGGTGGGCCTACCTGCACCGGAGTCCTGGGATTACAAGTGAACAGCCATGCTAAGACTTTTTATGTGTGCTGTGGATTGAATGAAGGACATCATGCCTTCCCAGCAAGCAATTACTGAAGGAGCCAGCATCCCAGCAGTGATTGCTTAAAAATCAATATAAAGTATTTCTGAATATAGGAAAATCCTAGGGAATAATATTGAGATTAATCAGTTTATTTTGGTTTGAATATAAAATGTCCCACACAGCCTCATGTGTTTGGCAGCATGGTCATGAGATGATAGTTTTGATTTGATGAGTGGCAGTACCTTTAGGAGGTGGAGCCTGGCCAGTGGAACTAGGCAACCAGAGATGGGCCTCATGGTGTAGCCAGGCTCTGGTGCTGGCCCAAGCTCTCTGCCGGCTAATCCAATGAGATCTGAGGAGTCTCAGCTTCACTTTCATGGCCATGAACTCCACCAGACCTTCAGCCCCACAGAGGACTGGACTCTCCTGAACCCTGAGCCAAAACAAAACCCCCTCCATCGAGTTATTTCTGTCAGGGGTCTTCTGGGTAACATGGCTCTGCTATTTGTCTGCCTGACATTACATCAGGAAATGAAACATTATGGATGAAATGGAAGTTGTCTTTGGATTCCTCCCTGGCTCTTTTCTCTCCATTCATAGAGGTGACTTCAAGTGGCTATTTGTTTTATATATGCATATGTTTTGATTTGTGCAGGTTCCACATGTATGCACTAAAAGCATCCTCCCATGGTATCAGATTCAGTGATCCAGCTGCAACCTGCTTTCTCTATGGGGAGATACAGTGTCAGTGATTTTGACCTCCTTGCTTACTCTAAAGGACATGTCATAGCTCTCCTGCTTGTATGTTCCCAGAAACCCAGACTTGCAGTGATGCAGAGTGTTACTCTGATGGTCCAGGCTCCTATTGATCACAGAAATGAGACTCTACTTTAGGCACTCCTTCTCAAACTACCTGATCCTGGGACCCTGAGGGCATTGTTGAAAATACAGACCTCTTGGGCACCCTTGCATCAGATATCCCCATAAGAATCCCTGAGAGCGTCAGTCCCCATAAGGAAACCTCAGATGCTCCAGAACACACACTTTTATTAATAGCTAGGTCATACATGCCTTCTCTTGGCAAGTCACGTGTAGACTCTGTCACTGCTCATCCTTCATCTTCACAGATGCTGTAGTCACATGATGCTGTATGTACACAATGGTACACATATGGGGCTCATAGGCACATTATGCAGTGGTCCTCCTAGCACTGTATGATTGTGCTTTCCCCTCTGCCTTATTTACATTTTTATTACTGTGATAAGATTCCATGACCAATGCAACTTACAAAAGAATTTAATTTGGAAGTTCATGGTTCCAGAGGGTTAGAGTTCATGACGATCATGGTGAGGAACTTGGCACTAGACAGGCAGTCATGGTTCTGGAATGGTAGCTGAGAGCTTACATATGATCCACAAGCAAGAGGTGCAGAGAGGAGAGAGAGAGAGAGAGAGTAGACAGGCAGTCATGGTTCTGGAATGGTAGCTGAGAGCTTACATATGATCCACAAGCAGGAGGGAGAGAGAGAGAGAGAGAGAGAGAGAGAGAGAGAGAGAGAGAGAGAGAGAGAGAGAGAGAGAGAACGAGAACATGGGGAATAGCATGGGCTTTTAAACCTCAAAGCCCATTTCAGTGACAACCCCCCTTCAACAAGGTCACACCTTTTAATCTTTCCCAAATAGTTCCACTAATCAGAGATCAAACTTCAAAACATATAAACCTATGGTGGTCATTCTCATTCAACCACACCCTCCTTTCCCATATCTGCTTATATACAAGTAGGCACAGAGTAGATGCAGCTGCTCCCAACTGACACTGTCCCTCTGTAGTGTGCACACATCTGAGGTCCAAATAGGTCAGAGCATCCCTCATTCCTTTTTCACGCCCATGGGAGAATAACTAGCTCAGACAACATTTTGGCTCAAGCCCAGACACAGGTGTGTGGGGTCAGCAGTTTCAGTCACAAAGCTGAGGAGTATCACACTGCTAGTTCCTGGTCACTAGCAATCTCTCTGGTCCCCTGGAGATTGCAGGACAGATGGGAAGCTCCTTGTCTCTTTTTGTCTACATGCAGCTGTCTGTCTTCCATAGTCTTTGTACAGGACAGTGACAGTCAGAAGAGCAATGTCTTCATTGATGACTTCCTGGATCCACTCATGGGGTCCCTGAGCCCAGCCTGCTGCACATTCTTTCCATCTGAAACTGAGCATCATCTTTTCACTGTCCTACTTGGAGATCAATCTTGTAAGCCCTGAGTTAACAAAGAAATGATTGACTGTTATCTGTAGGAAATACACCCTCAGCATTTAATAACTGACATTAGAGTGACATTTTACTGTTTAAAAAGTATTTTTGACCTCTGCCACCTGCTGTTCACAATGACTCCATGAAGATAAGGCAAAATAATGAGCATTTAAAAATGCTTTTGCTGTCACTTTATACTTGGGGATTTAAAATTATAGAAGTGTCTAAAGAGGGTTTCAGGCCCTTTAAAATTTTATTATTTTTAAATAGTGTTTTTATTTATTCTTTACTAAACAATATATTTTGATCATATTCTCTATTACCCCACAACTCCTCCCAAATCCTCCCCATCTACCTACACAGCTTGATGCTGTTTGCCTCTTTAAAAAAGGAGGAGGAGAAAAAAAAAACTGGAGTCCAAATTGTGTTGACTCCCTGCTCCTGAGCATGGGGCCTGCCCTGGAGTGTGGTTGATATCGAGTGTCATCCCGCTGGAGTGGAGGAATTGGTTTTTCCTCTCCCAGGAGTGATCAGTTGTGAGTATTTTCTTTTTGAGGAGTGGTACTTCCTGTCCAGTTCTCTTCTGTGCTGGGATTTTGTCTTCTGTATGCTGTCACAGTCTCTGTGAGTTCATATGCACATCAACCCTGTTGTGCATGGAAAACACTGTACCCTTGAAGTTATCCAAACCCTCGGGTCTTCACAGTCTTTGGCTTTCTGTTTTGCATCCATCCCTGAGCCTTGAGGGAAGGCATGTGATACCGACGTCCCATTCAGACCTGAGCTCTCCCAAGTCTCTCAGTCTCTGCAAGTTGACCAGTTGTGGGCCTCTGTGTTGATCACCAACTACTCTAAGAAGAATCTTCTCTGTTGAGGGTTGACCAATGTGCTCATTTGAAGTTCTGATCAGAACCCCTTCCAGAAATTTCTGAATAACCTAAAACTGGCGTGTGGAAAGTCTTCCACACTTAATACTGCGATTTTTTTTCCAACTAGATATTGATTGTATCAGCAATCTCTAAGGAAATAACCAATAAGACACACATGTGGAAAAAATACTCTCTTATACACACAAGCAAGACATTTGCATGTTAGTATGTACTTATATCTGTGTACATGTTAGTATGTACTTATATCTGCGTAAGCACACATATGTGTGCCTGTGTGATGGACAGAAATGTTCTCCTTCTGGAAGATGGCATATTAGAGATGTCACTGTGAGCAACTATTCACTACGGGACTCTCAGCAGATCTGGTTCACCTGACAAGTTGTCTGTGAGAGCAAGGAGGTCTACTGGTAGATTCTACTGTCAGCAGAAAAAAATGGAACAGCACCCTAACCCCTACACATCTCCTTCAGTCACTGTGAAAATTTGTCAAAGCACAGGTGATGGTCCCTCTGGGGTCAAATCCTTTCATCCTCTGCCCTGGAGCCACCTGGGTCTCCAAGAGTGAAAGCACTGTATAACAAGAGGGCTTTGTGGCTCTTCCTACCACACTCCTTAGCATAGCCTGACGTGAGTGACTGGGATGATGGGGATGAGCATCCTGGGTTCTCAGCATCCTAACCTGGGTATAATGGGCTGATGGGGATGAGTACCATGGACTCTCAGCATCCTAACCTGGATGTAATGGGCTGATGGCAGGGAGAGCATCCTGGGCTCTCAGCATCCTAATCTGGGTATAATGGGCTGATGAGGGGAGAGCATCCTGGGCTCTCAGCATCCTAATCTGGGTGTAATGGGTTGATGGGGATGAGCACCATGGGCTCTCAGCATCCTAACCTGGGTGTAATGGGCTGATGAGGGAAGAGCATTCTGGGCTCTCAGCATCCTAACCTGGGTGTAATGGGCTGATGGGGATGAGCACCAAGGGCTCTCAGCATCCTAACCTAAGCGTGCTGGACTGATGGGGAAGAGTAACCTGGGCTCTCAGCATCCTCCTCAATTTTTTTCTCTTGCCATATTGCCCTATGTTTTCTTCTTTTTATCATTGAGAAGTTCCAAGGAAATACAGCCAGGCCAAAGGAAGTTAATTCTGATATGAAGAAAGGTTCAGAGAGAAAGTCTTGTAAGTCGGAATCCAGAAGCAGAACAGTGTTGGCAGCTCTAGTAGCTGTCAGTCCTCTGCCTGTTTGTGGTGCGATGCCAGCCAATGCCGGTTGCTTTAGTTTAATAAAAATGTGTGTGTCCAAGGACTCACTCAATAGTCAGTGGACTGAGGACACTTTATCCCCAAATCTAGTAGTTCAAGAAAGGACTAGCAGATATGTTTGTGGTATAATAATTTCAGTGTTTTCTAACCTCGGCTTTTCTTTTTTCTTCCTCAGTTCAAGCATTAAAAAACCTAAAGGCCCAGTGAAAGGAGTGTGTGGGTCTGTAGGTTGAAGGCTAGGCCATTGAGAAAGTAGATCTAGACCCTACCAGGACAAGGAGAGAACATTTTGAATTATGTGAATCTCAGTGCCCTGTTCCCCTTTGACCTTCCACCATGGACTATCTGATTGATTGAATCTTTCATTAATCAAAAACTACCCAGGAGGACCACACCTTCGGTTTTAGGGAAAAGGTTATTAAGCAACCACAAGGCAGAGGAAGAGGCACAGAAGAAAGAAAAACTCCGAGCAGACGAAGGGTACCTACACAGCATGCTCTGGAGTGTCGGGTGGGCACTGGAGTCGTGCAATGCCAAAGCTGTCCCTCTTTCACATTATCTTCCCTTATTCATCTAGTGTCTGTCCCTTATTCTGCACCAACGTGAATGGCAGCATCTGTGGGCATCACTCCTAATTTCAAATTTTCCCTTCTGGGATTGGGGAGAAATGGCACAGTGAGCAGACCTGAGTTTCATCCCAGGAACCCACATGTAAAATCTGGGTGTGGTGACATATACTTATAATCCCAGTGCTGATGGGGCAGACACAGACAGATCTTTAGGAATCACCAGCCAGACAGCTTCAACTGACTGCTGAGCTTCAGGGCAATGAGAGACCCTGTCTTAAAGAGGATAGACAGTGTTCTTAAGGATAGCACCTGAGGAGTTATCTGATACACACACATACACACACCCATTGCAAAAAAAAAAAAAAAAGCAAACTAATTCAAGAATAAAATTAAAGATTATTTCAGTGGTATTCCTGTCACTGTTGTGTGTGATCAATCCTTGCTTGTTCTCCTGATGCTCTCTTTAGGCCCAGTTGAAGTCCCTGGCTGTGTGGCTAGATTCCCTCAGCTGCCAATGTGAATGCTGGCAGTTGAATTGTGCCCATGGTTTTAGTCATCAGGCTAAGCTTTCTTTTCATGGTGGCAGGGGGCCAGAACTGGCTGCATTTGGAATCATTAGTTTGTTTTTTTCAGAGTGTCTGCCATCTGTGACACCTACCACTACAGAGGAATGAGGAACAGTGTCCGAAGAGACGGAGGAGACATAGGACCTCACACAGTCACCTTGAGACCTTGCTGTCTCATGCACCAAGGACGCTTGTTTTTCTCCCTTAAATATACAAGTTGATGCATAAGGTATGTGATTTGGTAAGGACTTGGAGGAGCTAGCCTGAAATACAAGGGGAGGAAACCATGGCCAGCAGGCTGAATCCAGCCCACTGTGGGTTTTTATAGCATCCTCAAGCTAAGCATAGCGTTTTCCTTTTTAAAATGGTCGGGAGAGAGAGAGAGAGAGAGAGAGAGAGAGAGAGAGAGAGAGAGAGAAGGTTACTTCATGACATGTAAAAATTGTATGAAATTATACTTTTAGCATCCGTAAATGAAATTCCCTTGGGATACAGATCACGTGTGTTTGCTGTCCTGACATATACCACAACTCTTTCTCCACAAAGTCAAGGTAGTTTCCAGAAGCCTGTGCTACCCTGTCAGCACAGCTCTTCACACGATAAATCACTGTGGGGCAGCTTCCATTCCAGCCCTGAACCTATACTAACTTGTCTTAATTTATTTTTAGTTGCCAGCTTCTCCAAAGACAATAGACCATAACGTTGAGAAGGTAGAGATCTGGGGTACAGTCCTCTGACTCAATGGGTGTTAAGAAAATCATAGACAGCAAAGTCCCTCAATCTTTCTGGTTGTATTCCTCTGAGGTTTTAACCCATGTGTACTCCAGAGCAGGGGCCTGACCATCAAGACAGGAGCAGTGAAGCAATGCCTTTGCATCACTGGTGCCATCAAGCAGGGGAATACAGGTATTTACCCCATGTTCTAGAATTCCAGTCAGTTTTCAAAATTCACAATAAAAATATTTTCCCTCACCTGTACGTGTCTAAATGGCATAGTTGAGCTTGACCTTTTGTCCTGTACCACTTGAACTATTTATTGTTTGTCTGTATTTATTAGCTGCTGTCGCCAACTGGACACAACCTAGAGTCACCTGGGAATAGAAAACCTCAATTGAAGAGTTGCCTTAAACAGACTGTACTGTGGGCACAGCCATGGGTGCATTTCCTTCACTGTTGATTGATGTGGAAGAGTCTGGCCAACTGTGGGCGGGGCCACCTCTGGGTAGCTGACTGAGCAAAGGCAGAGAGACATGACTGGTAGGCAGCCTTCCTCTATGGTTTCTGCTTCAAGTTCCTGCCTTGCTCAAGTTCTCCCTTAACTTACCATGAACTGTAACCAGATAAATTAACCCCATTTCTGATGGGGGAGAGTCTTCTGTTTTGTGTTAATTTCATTGGTTAAATAAAGAGACTGCCTTGGCCCTTTAATAGGACAGAAAATTAGGTATGTGGAGTAGACAGAACAGAATTCTGGGAGAAAGAAGCCGAGTCAGGGAGTCGCCATGATTCTCCCACCCGACACAGCGGCAGGTTAAGATCTTCCCTGGTAAGCCACCTCGTGGGGTATACAGAATATTAGAAATGGGTTAGATCAATATGTAAGAGCTAGCCAGTAAGAGGCTGGAACTAATGGGCCAAGCAGTGTTTAAAAGAATACAGGTTCCGTGTAATTATTTTGGGTAAAGCTAGCGGTGTGGGAGCCGGGTAGCTGAAGCAACCCGCCTTAGCACAACCCCTTTCTGCCCAGTTTGTTTTTGGTGGTGGTGCCTATCATAGCAGACTAGGACACTGGTCAGTTCCAAGAAGTCCTACCTACTGTCTTCTCTCTTTCCCACTTCTCTCTGAAAGGGTGAACACTCTGGTATCCCACAGCTTTCTGATTCAGTCTGTCTTTCTGATCCAGTCAGATCTTGTCTGATAAGTCCTTGCAGCAGTGACAGCTGAGAGCTGTGGGAGTCACTAAGGATCCCCAGGCCTCTTCTGTCTCCCTGATCCTGTAGTGGCTGCTTCTAGAACGTTGGAGCTTCTTTCATGTTCATCTTTTTTGCCTGACTTCATGTCTCAATGTACGACATAGTAACAGTGTAAACCCACTGAGCGTTTACCAGGGAACAGGGACCAACCACTGCAGTCATTTTTACAAGTGGCTTTAACAGACTACCCATGACTTGGTGGTTTATAAGAGCAAGAGGATTGTATGACTTACGGTTCTGGAGACTGTACAGGACAGCTTGCAGATGCCATCTGTTTGGTGCCTGGTGAGAGACTCAAGATGCTTCAGTTCACAGTAGAAAGGGGAATGGAAAATGGGGGAGGGGCCCTCTTCCCCAGAAGCCAGCAATTGTCAATAGCTCTCAGTGAGGGTGCGGCCTGTGATCTCCTTTCTCCCATTTGCCTTGGGCTAGAGTGCTGACTGGCTTCATCTTAGACAGGTCTTGTGCTGACAGCCACAGCTGCTGTGAGGTCACAAGTGCTGTGACCTCACGCCCAGCTGTGAGGTCATGAGTGAAGCCATCCTGCCACGCCCACCTGTGAGGTCATGAGTACAATCATCCTGCCATGCCCAGCTGTGAGGTCACGAGTACAGCCATCTTGCCATGCCCAGAAGACATTACTTCTCTCCCATTCTTGGCAACCTTTGGCTCTTACAATACTTTTTTTTTGCCTCCTCTGCTGTGATGGCCCCTGAGCCTTGAGAAGAAGGTGTGATATTGACATCCCATTTGTAACTAAGCACTTCCCTGACATTGACTCTCTAAACTTTGACCAGTTGTGTCTGCATTAACCTTCATATTCTGCACAAATAAACTTCTCTGATGAGGTCTGAGAGCTGCACTAATCTGATATGGAATGTCCTTCTGTATATATGTTGCTTTTATTGGTTGATGAATAAAGCTGTTTCGGTCAATGGCTTAGCAGAATAAAGCCAGGCAGAAAATCTAATCAGAGATACAGAGAGAGAGTAGGCAGAGTCAAAGAGACACCATGTAGCTGCCGAAGGAGAAGGATGCCACAACATTACTAGTAAGCCACAGCCTGGTGGCGATACATAGATTAATAGAAATGTGTTGATTTAAGATGTAAGAACTAAATAGAAATATACCTGAGCCATCATCCGAACAGTGTTGTAATTAATATAGCTTCTGTGTGATTATTTGGGTCTGGGTGACCAGGAAACAACAGCACAGTCTCCAGCTACATTACTCTATGGGTAGAGAGGTACAGATTTAGAGGGAGCTTCGTACTGTATCTGTCTAATAAAATAGTAGTAGTAGGTTCTTCCTTGGGGCTTGTGAGCACCCCCATTTGTGGATAATTGGTCATATTTCCTTTTGGGAAGCAGACCTTATATCCAATCAGAATTCAGTTGGTTTCCCTCACAGCATTTGTGCCTCTGTTGCACTCATGTGCATATTTCATAGCAACCACACTCAACATTTGCACCATCTGTCTGGTTCTAATAGTCATATTTATTAGTGAATGGGCAGCCAGAGGAATGGAGTCTTCTTCAGGTATTGTGCTTCCTATGAGTTGAGTCTTAAAAATAAACCCTCTTAGCCAGGCGGTGGTGGAGCACGCCTTTAATCCCAGCACCTGGGAGGCAGAGGCAGGAGGATCTCTGTGAGTTCAAGACCAGCCTGGTCTACAAAGCTAGTTCCAGGACAGGCTCCAAAACCACAGAGAAACCCTGTCTCGAAAAAACCAAAAAAATAAAAAATAAAAAAATAAGCCCTCTTTAAAAGAGAGTGGAGTCTTTGAAACTGATAGTGATTATAATACCAAGTCAGGAGAGTCAAGATGTGAATAAAGGTCAGAAATCCTTTTACAAAGGCAACAGGGTTAGCGTATGAAAGAAATCAACTATGGACTGGACTGGACTGGAAACTCCTGCCTGAGACTCACTAGACCTGGCTGTAGGCCCTGGTGCCAGTGCACAAGCAGTCCAGCATCTAAAGGTGAACTGTCACTCATTATGATACTAAAATGTCTACCCTTGGGTGGAGGTTCAAGATGCTAATGAGCCATGCCATGCATGAAGTCATATGTAAAACTAATGACAGAAGGAACATGAGCAAGAAATTTTATGTCCATGTAAATGCCACCTCCATCCATGTTATGTAGTTAATACCCGAAGTATACACCGTCTGACAAAACCTCCCATATTTAGACCACCACTGCTGTTTGAGCTTCTAAAACCACCCCCATTTTTGTTGGTTTCCACTCCTTGGAAGTGTATTGTCTATCAGTAAACTGTTGGTGCTCCTGCGCCTGCCTCTATCTAATTCCTGGGTGCTCACTGAAACTCTATATCCTCCAGTGTCAATACTAGCCATCACTGTTGAGCAAATGTCAGGTACACCACACTCGGCATTTTATGGATGTGCAGATCAGTTCCTACAGCTCTGCGTACAGCCTTGGCATTGCTTGAAAGTCATACCAGCAGAAGCCCAGAGAAGCAAAGCGATTTGCTCAGTGTAACACAGACATCCAAGATGTGGACCAAAGTGGTTCTGCCTAGCTCAGAATGCATTCTATTTCTAGGGATTTTACACTCGCTCCCTTCAGAAGCTCACTACTTTTTATGTCTTTCTGGTCTACAATTATCTGCGTCCAAGAAATGAATGTGAGAAAGGACACAGCATTGGCCCAGGGAACACAGCAGATGGGCTGTAATTCTGTCCCTTTTCATAAATAAGACTCCATTTTCACCATCTTGCCCTAAGGAGCTACAACTTGAAACCACCCCTGCTTGCTTTCTGGAGTCTTCACTGACGTGATTGTTTCCTTGTTTGTCCACATTTTCACATCCTCTGTGGGGGGATCTGCCCCGCAGTTGTTATTCATTGGGCTGGAAATCAAGTTGTTCAAAAACGCTTGCAAATGGTCCTGTCTAAAGTTGTCTCGGTTGGTGGTCTGATTGTTCAAATTCAAATTTTCCAGGAAATCATTTTCTCCCTCTCTCGCATCAAGTATTAGGGGGACTTGGAAGTCTTCTGCTACTCACCACAGTGTGTCATCTGAGAAGAAGGAACCTCAGCTGAATTGCCCAGATAAGATTGCCCATATCGGTGTCTGTGCAGCATTTTCTTAATTGCTAATTGGTATAGGAGGGCCCAACCCACTGTGGGAGGTGTCATCCCTAGGAAGGAGGCATGGGCTTTATAGGACAGATCATTGGACAAGTCACTGCAGACCAGTGTTCCCCTGGGATCTCTGCTCAGTTCCTATCTTCAGGCTCCTGCCTTAAGGTTCCTGTCCTGGCTTCCCTCAATGATAAACTCTGAAACGTAACCTGAAATAAACTTTCTCCTCTCCAAGCTGCTTTGGTTGTGATGTCTATCATAGCAACAGAAATCAAACTGGACCCCTGCCTGGGCAGAGCTGCTTTATTTGAAGTCTCCCAATACTGCACAAGATTATTTTTCTTATTTTCTTTCTTATTGTTATGTGAAATAATGAAATCTTACATCTAACAGTTACTTTAGGTATAATAATGAAAATGAGAATTGAAGTCTGACGTTAGTTTTGAGAGGTATTTATTCATTTATTTATTCATCCTTAATTGTCCTATAGTAATTACGTATGCTTTTGAATACAAATACATAGGATAACTTGATACTTAAGTACAATGTGGAAGAAAAAAGCATTTCCATTTTCCTACACAACTGTCATTTCTAAGCTAAAGGCTGTACTGGTTGGTTTTATCTGCCAACTTGACCCTTGACACAAGCTAGAGTCATCAGAGAGGAAGGAGCCTCCGCTGAGGAAATGCCCCCATTGAGATTCAGCTATAAGGCATTTTCTCGATTTGTGATCAATGGGGGAAGGCCCAGCCCATGGTGGGTGGTGCCATCCCTGGGCTGGTGGTCCTGGGTTCTGTAACAAAGCCGGCTGAGGAAGTCAGGGGAAGCAAGCCAGTAAGCAGCACCCTTTCATGGCATCTGCATCAGCTCCTGCCTCTAAGTGCCTGTTCTGACTTCTTCTAATAATGGGCTATGATTTGGAAGTGTAAGCCAAATAAACCTTTTCCTCCTCAAATTACTTTTGGCTATGGTGTTTTGTCACAGTCATACAAACCCTACCTAAGAGAAACTGGTACTAGTGTCGTGGGGTGTTGCTGTGACCAACCTGACCATGTTTTGGGGTGGGTTATAGAAGGAGTTTGGAAGTTTTGACTAAAAAACTCATTGAGTGTTAAGAGGTGGCAGTTGAACTTGATAACACATAAGAGTCACCCAAGTGATACTGGACTTGAAGGCATGAAGGGGTCATGGAGAGCAGCTAGGGCTTAGCACTATGAGAGAGCAGGAGAGGCCATGGTGAAGGTGCAGCCCCAGTGGCAGTTGAAGGCCCAGGACTTAAGGGGTCATGTAAAAAAAGGTGAGGATCGGCACCATGAAGAGAACCTATGAGAGGCTATTGGTGACAGTGCTCCTCAGTTTCGGCAGAAGACCCCAGCATTTTAGGGATGCTAGTACCATGGGAGGACCCCCAAGAACAGCAGCAGCAGTGGAGTGGATCCAGCTGGAGCCTAGAAGACAGGCTGTGTGTGCTGCAGAGCGCAGAGTTAGATAAGAGATTCAAGGTCCTTGGAGAAGCCCAGAAGATAGTGAATCTCAGACACCAGACATTGAATTATTTATACTGTTGGAGTTTGGATTTGCTTTGTTCAGATTGTGACTGTGCCCTGCTTCTTCCCTCTTGAAGAAGGTATTTAATTTTGATTTTTAAAGGAGTTCACAGATGAAAGACTTGAACTTTTAAGAGACTGAATTTTTAAAGAGACTGAAATTTTAATGTGTCTGAATTTGTAAAGACTGAGAAAGGCTCAGTGGGCATGTGAGATTTGTTCACACACGCTGTTTGCAAATAGACCATATAATGTCCGTGACATGGACAGAAAGACTGCCGTGTCTTGGGAATGAGAGAAGCTTCGAAATGGGCCTTTGCTAGGACACTACAAATCAGCATTGAGATTGAGGTGTCATACACGGGGTAATCTGAGCTGCCAGAGGATTCTCAGCAGCTAGGGAGACACATATGAGGACAAAGGAAATAATTTCCACAGTCAAGGTCCCAAACCAGGAGCTGGAGGGGTGTTGCCTGGCAACAAGTCTCCTTATCTTTCCCTTCTCCCCGACCCACAGCATAATAAGGAGTTTCCTCCATTTCTTTTTCTTCTTCAAACCCTCATTCCCCACATGCCAATTTTGTTCGAAATTTACTGGGAATCCAGCAAAATTTGTTTGAGACTTCATAGGAATGCTGATTAGAGAAATATCATTCCTCCCAGAAACAGAGGGCCTAAAGGAGCTCAGTCAGATTCTCTGAAGCGCCCAGTTGCACCTACGAGCTTGTCAACAAGCATGATGGCAAGGGTTCCCAGCCAGGAGAGGAAAGCAGCAGGGCCCTGAAACCCACAGAAAAACAGCAGGTAGCTTACTAATGAGTCTGCACAAGCATCCCTACTGTGTGACGTCCTGATGTTTTAGACATTGGCTACCAATATGAGTCACCCCTGCCCACAGTGACTTTGCCTCTCAAGGCCCTGTATTCCCAGTCATTGTAGAAAATCAACCCCTAGCTGCCTTTACTGTGGTATTATTTGGAAGCTTGGTGAGATAAAAGAAAACCCACTGGATACACGGGCTCCTGAAAACAACTCACCGCTTTTCACTGCTATGTACTTTATAGATATCCAGCAATTATTTTTAAAATATACCAAATACTCAAAAATATCCATGTTGTCATAGAAGCTGTTATGTAGCAAATTTCTCTGTGTGGAGACTTTCAATCCTGTAGGACACTCATTAAGACCTAAGAAGTTCTAAAGTAATGGTTATCAACCTTCCTAGTGCTGTGACCCTTTCATACGGTTCTTTGTGTTGTGGTGACCTCTACCATAAAATTATTTTCCTTTCTACATTACAACTGTAATTTTGTTACTGTTATGAATCATAAAGTAAATAACTATTTTCTGATGGCCTTTGGCAACCCTTGTGGAAGGATCATTCAACCCCAGAGGGTTCTTGACCCACAGGTTGGGAACCATTGTTCCAAAGAGAGGCTCATTAAGATTCCGAAAGTAAACAATTCATAAGTCCTAGGAAGTCCCTGAAATGAATCAGATGTACAAGACCCCTTCTTCCCCAAGCAGTAAGTATCACCGAGGAGACTCAGGCTAACTAAACTGCCTGGAAGAGGTTAAGCTACCAGAACATTGTGCATTGACTTCTAGGTCTCCAGCCTTCAAGAGTTCTTGTCTATGCTGGTGAGCCTTTGGTGATACAGCCACTATTGAGCCATCCATGTTCCTACAAGTAATCCCTTACCTATAATCAGGTGGGTAATTCCAATAAATTCACCAGGCTAGACTTGGGTAGAATCAATGGCCAATGCCCTATCTGGGGTGAGCAGGCATCTGAAAAGATGCATGACAGCTGGGTCGTGTCATACTTGGCCTTCAATCCCATTATTTTTCTTGAATATTGAAAGGAAAGATGACTCCAAAAGAAAGTCTTGGAAAGTGACATCTTCATAGAAAACACTTAAGTCATACTATGAAAAGATTTTAATAAAATCTGAAGCATGTGGGCCTGCAAGATGACTCAGCAGATGAAAGTACTTGCTGTGTAAACCTGTTGATGAGAGTTGTTTAATCCTCACAGTGGAAGGAGAAAACTGACTCCTAAAATTTATTTCTGGCCTCCATGTATTTACCACAATATATGCACATATACTCATGCACACCATATTCACACACACACACACATACACACACACACACACACACACACACACACCAACACACTATAATAATGATAACGATAAAGGTGATGATAATAATACAATTTTAGGTTAAAAAGAAATTGGAAGGGTATGACTATGGTACTAAGTACTTGAGTATTCCAAAGGGTCCAGAAATATATTTACCCAGTGCATTTGTTCTGTGCAGAATACTGTAGACTCCAACAGGGGATCAATGTTACTACAACATGAAATATTCTCAGATCAACCCAGAAATACTTTGCGGAGAGATGTCTTTTGTTTCCTTAAAACATTGAGCTTGTGGACTCAGAAGAAGGGCAGAGATTGACTGGCTAAGGAAGTGTTTCTTCTAAACCAGGACATTTCCTGCCAAAATGAAAGCAAAGTAAAGCAATGAAGGAGGCATTGTAGGAAGCCTGGCCTGGACCATCTGTAAACTCAGAAGGGAGACCCACTACTGTTGGGGACTTTTGCATCAAGGCTTGTAGCTCTTGTTGCTCATAGTGGGGATCACTAGCATTTTACATTACCCCCAGCTTTAAGTTATCATTGCTCTCTTTAAAGATCTGAACCATTGTAGGGATAAGTCCCACCCCTTAGGGGGCGTGTTCGCCTCGGGCTAATGTTTGCATATAAATTTGGCAAGCGTGCTCCCAACCGCTTCTTCTGCTTTCCTGGTCTCCGCAGGAACGGTGGTTCTGTAAGTCTATTAAAGCTATATATATATACAATCTGTCTGCTGTCTGCATTCGTTTACGCTGTTACAAACCATTAAAACAGCAATAACAAACAAACTAGCCTGTATCCTTTAACTCTACCTCAGATTCCAGAGTCTTGTGAAAGTCTGTTCCAAAGGAAGTTCAGGTAGAAGCAAACACATGGTTCATTTCTTTCTGCAGGTTGGCTTCATTCCAGAATGTTTTGGCAGGATCAGAGTAGAGCTTCCAACAACTAAGCCCTGTTCTCATCCTTGTTCATTCTGATGAGGATCAAGGAGAGTTCTGGTTTGCCATTTTGTTATCATTTGCTTGGTTTGGTTTGTTTAAATGGCTCTCCCACTTTGGACAAAACATGGTTTTGGATGTCAGTTTTAGTGATCTGAGAGTGGCTTTTCTAAGTTCTTCCTGGTAATTTGGTTGTGACTTTCAAGAAAGTGTCCATGCAAATGGCTTACATAAAGGACACTTCCTTGGTACCTTCTCAAAAAGTCTGGGAATACTCCACTCAATGTGCAGAAAAGCTGCTGCTTAGAAATATCTGACTCAGTGAAAACTCACAGAAAGTAAAAGCTGTTTTTTTTCTTACAGCTTTCTTTGCATATTTAAGGTGGTTTTACAGAGCAAAAGAGAAAATTTTAACTACATGATATACAACTTTCTAGTTAATAATAATTAGTTAAGCATTCTGATATCTCTTACAAGAGTGGTGTTCCAAATGTGTAGATGACACATTGATACATGACAAAGCAGGTTTGGTAGCCCAGGCACAGGGAGATGGTGCTTCGCCTACTGGAACATAACTAAATCCCAAACAAACAATAAAATGACAAATGTAGTATCTTCATATTTTAAAATATAACTATATAAAATAGCATCAATACCAATAATAATGAAGCCTTTAAGTGAAATGCAGAAACCATATTCTTCTATCTGGTGAAAATTATGGAATAATGAGATATGGTTGTTGGTGCTGAATATGTGGCTGGTAGGAATGTAGGTGAGTGGAAATACTTAGGAATACATCTGGTCACTGTTCACTGAAGGAGAAGATATATGCACACTCTGTGATCTAGGAGTCTTACTCCAGGGTATTTTCAACACAAAGAGAAACATAAAGAGTTTCTATAGCATCAGAATGTCTATGGAGGGGTAGGCTACATGTTAATCATCAGTAGGATGGATGGATGAGAGCACATCGTGGAATTCTATATGGAAGTTCAAATAAGTTCATTACTATTATGCCCCTAAAAAGATGACTATGTCTCAAAAACATATTGAGTCAAAGAAATAACTACAGAGAAGTCAACAGAATCATTGTCTTTTGATTAGAATTGTAAGAAATACACAAAAGTAAATATGAGTTTTAGAATACAAGCTGGCAGTTGCTTTGGGGTGTGGGGAGAAACTGGATAATAGCCTAGGAAATCCTCTACAACACTTTTGGTTTTTATTTATCTGAGTGGTATTTTGTGGTACTCATTTAGTTGTAACCTATTGATATATTTCGCCACAAAATGTATCATTTACATACTTTCCCCAAAGAACACCATAAACTAAAATAATTAAAGACCACAAAAGATTAAAGTTTTGAGTCTCACTATCCTCTGTAAGAAAAGACTGGATAATATTTCTTAAGAAGCACTTGGCAACACATTATAACGAATGCATCATATACACAAAATACCAAATAACACTTTGATATTTGTATTATTTGATTCAGAATATATAGTGCTGCAAAGGATGACAGCCATAATATAGAAACCTCAGGATGCTGGGCTCCGAGTGACCCAGGCTCATACACTACAGTAGTTTCTGAAGCAGTCCTGAGAGAGAACAAGTAGGCTCTTCATTGTCACATGGTTGGTGACTGTAGGAGACAGAGTCCAGAATGGCTGAGTGACCTCCCGAAGTCACAAAGATAGTAAGTGGTGAACTTGGCTTTGCCCTTCATGGTGGCTACACTCTAGGACCCAGGCATGTTCTGCACCTTTCTAATTCTTCTCGCCTAACTGAAATGACATTAGAAGTTCAGGCTGGGAAAATGACACCAATAAGGTTGGTCAGTCCAGGTTCAAAATCAGACTATTCATCCATGCATGACTAGATAATTTAATCAATTCCAAGTTTTAACTCTGATAAGGCTTTCTGCTGAGGGCAGAGTGCCCTTCAATGTGACATCAAGAGGG
>NC_022034.1:17785084-17789607 GCF_000317375.1 Microtus ochrogaster | reverse complement strand
TGTTTTATAGTAGAAGCCCAAGGCAAGACTCAGCTGAGCCACTCTGAATTTCAGATATCATCTGTGGCAAATGTACTCAGTGTCATTGTCAACAAGTTGTTTTATAGATCACAGTCTACTGAGGCTGAGTAGTATGAGTCGGTTCATCGATGTGTGAGTCCCCCTAGAATGTATGTAATCTTCCCTTCAGATACACAACTTGGAGGACTAAGTTGGAAGAGTGGGGCAGCAGGCCATGTGGTAGAAAAAAAGTAACTTTTGTCCCCATGAACTGTGAAGGCTGTTAATTCTGAGACCAAGTGTTCATGTCAGTTGCAACACCTGGGAGAAGAGTTTTCCATAGATATGGTGGAGCTCCAAAAACATGATTTGACATATAAATAGGGAAAAAAGTGCTATAATCTAAATGACTGTGTCAACAATCTAGGGGGTTAAGGATGCCTTCTTAACTATTTCAGTCCACATCTCTTGCTGATAACTAAATGCTAAGGACTAAGTGCTGCTCTTTAAATTGGATTTATTTTGATTCGTGGTCTCTAAGGTATCATTGAGTGGTCATATCTAGTGATGGCCTTTTTGCCATCAGAGTCCTGATGTGATGCATCCTGGGATGAGAGAGAAGGAAGAAATGGATGGATCTGAGTTTTCTTTTGTTCTTCTACCTCTTCTTACAAAGCTGTCTGTATTCAAATTATGGGAACTCAACCCTAACAAACTTCATCTTCATTACCTCCAAGAGGTCCCACTTCTAAATGCCATGGCCAGATTAAGCTTCTACCCTTTAGGTATCTCATAATGTTATGGTTGGGCTCAAGTATATCTGCTCCCTATTCACAGGCCAATAATAGGGAGACAAGAGTCATTAGGAAGAAACCTAGGTTTATTCCAGGGTCAGCACCTTGGAAGATGGAAGTAATCACTGTCTCAGAGTTCTCATTGGGGAACTCAGATATGTGAAAGTTATTTCCTTTTAATTAATTTGCTTGTGTGTTTAAATGTTTGTTTGTTTATTTACTTATTCTGTACTACAGCATGAACCCAGGACTTCCCATGGGGTAATCACAGGCTTTACCACTGTGATATGAAGGGATAAAAGGTGCAGAGGGCAATGGGCAAGAAGACTCCATGCTTGATTGGGGGTGGAGGGGTCTTCCTCATATAGGACTCTGGTTAGAACACTCATTAGAATCAGTTTTGGCTTCCTGGAGTTGCTTTCTAGAATTTTCTGGACAAAACATTTTACTTTTCTGAAACTTAAAATCCAAAGCAAATTATACACTTTGTGTTACATGAGCTATATATTTTGTTACCTGAAGGTCACCATATTTTCTGGGTTTTATAAATCTAAAGAAAGATTATTTAGCATTCAATATTTCGTCAATTAACTGTGACCTTTCTTTAACATTTAGAAAGCTGGCACAGGAAGAGAGGAATCACTAACAAGGGAATCATTATCAGAGCAGGGACTGCATTTCCACACACTAAGGCTTGGACTGAAAACTTACATAGAAGATATAAGAGAAAAGCTAGATACATTGCTAAAATTTAAAACAAACGAAAAATCTTTTATGGAAAAATTATAATGCAAAATCAGCAAGCAGAATCTTTTTGGGAGAAATGATATATAATGCAGAAGACAATTATGTCTTTACTGACAATTAACAAAGAACCTCTATGAACAAGTGAGCAAAAATGTCAATGGATACCACATTTGTGAATTCCATTTATTATAGATTTGTTATATATTTTTATTATTTCATGTAGATAGTAAACTATAGTGAAATAAACATTTTTAAAGGCTACCATTTTGGACTAGTCTCCTGCAGCAAGCCCAAACAGAAAAAAATGAAAACAGGAAGTGTCACGTGAGGTTCCACGACACCAGGAGGAAACTTCACTATTTAGCTGAACTTCCAAGAAATCAGGACCACAGAGATAATGACCGGGTTTCCCAGACACGAGAAAATCACTTGAGTGATCTGATGTCAACCAGCCAATCCTTTTCCTATTATCTCTGTCCCTATTTGTAGGGAAGGTAGCTTTGAAATGACAATCCACTGGGTTTTATTTCTGCTTTTTGTAGCCATTTTCTGTCTGAAAAACCAACTTCTTCTGCTCATTGGAGTGCTTATTTATTTATTCTATTTTACTGCATGAAGTTTTGGCTGATTTTAAAAATAATAAAACCAATAAAGATGTTGAAATTCTCATAATTTTTCCTTGCAATCCAAGTGAAATTTAAAAAGACTTTGTCCTAGGGTCTCGCATTCCCCATTCAGATTCTCTGTCTTATGAACAAAAGCACACAAGGATGTAAGTTTGATTATAAGAACACATTCTCCACTTATTCAGTATTAAACACGAAACTAAAATCAAGAAAGAAACCTTAAAGCATTTACTGAGCTGAGCACGATGCACATGGTTGTTGAGGGGTGAGGATGTGGGTCAGAGAATCCCAGACTAAATCCAAAATATTTTAATTACATCCTTATTATAAGGGGCAAACTCACAAAACAGGAACAAGAAGTCCATCCTCAGATGTGTAGTGCAGGAATCACAGAGAGAGCGAACCCCGGGCGAGCCGGCGGTTTTCTCTGGGTACTCAAAAGGTCACACCCTAACCTGGTCCAATCTCTTTCAGGTTATTGGCTGACAGAGGTTCCCCATCACACGGTAGAAACTGTTAAATTTTCACTTATCTCTTTTGAAAGGCACGAGGAAGCAGGCAGCATTCATATTTCCTTATGAGAGATGAGAACCCCAGGAGTTACAACAAGACCCTGTCTCATAGAGGCAGAACACATCAACCAAAACCAGGAGCAACAAAAAGTAGAACCTGAGTGTCCAACCTAAAAGTTAAATAGGAAGACAAAAATAAAATCCTAAGAACTTAGAAACAGAGAAAAAAAGAATCAGAAATATTTTATGTGTGTGGATGTTTTGCCTGCATGTGACTCCCTTAGAGTAGACTCCTTGACTGTTGGTTCATACTGAGCCCCATACACCAAGGATTCTGATGTGAACTTCTTATCTTTACTGAGAGTGATATACAACCACAGGATTCTTCATCAGTCTGACCATCTGCCCAAATGAGGAAGCAGAGTTAACCATGGGGCTTTCGTGGTCGGTGCTCTATGGCTGTGAGAAGATACCATGACCAAGGCAACTCATAAAATAAAACATTTAAGTAGGGGCCTTGCTTACAGTTTCATAGGTTTAGTCCATTGTCATCATGACAGGGAGGATGGGGCATGCGTGCCTCTGGAGCAGTAGCTGCGAGCTACATCCTAATCCACATGTTAAAAGAGAGACACTGAACTTGTGGGCTTTTGAAACCTCACAGCCCACCCCCATTGACAGACTTCCTTCAATAAAGCCACACTCTAACAAGGCCACGCCTCCTAATCCTTCTAATGCTTTCAGATGATTCCACTCTGTGGTGACTAGGTGTGGTAATTTGAATATAATTGGCCCCTACAAGCTCGTAGCGAGTAGCACTATTCGGAAGTGTGGCTTTGTTAGAGTAGGTATAGACTTGTTGGAAGAAGTATGTCACTGTGGAGGTGAGCTTTGAAGTTTCCTTTGCTCAAGATTTGCTTAGTGTGACACTCAGACCACTTCCTGTTGCCTTGGGTCAAGATGTAGGGCTCTCAGCTCGTTCTCTAGCACCCTGTCTGCCTGCACACCACGTCACACCATCATGATAAATGGGCTAAATCTCTGAAACTGTAAGGCACCCCAGTTAATTTTTTTCCTTTATAAGAGTTGCCATGGTCATGGTGTCTTAACTAAGACACTAAGCATTCAAATACATGAGCCTATGGAAGCCATTCTTATTCAAACTACCATAGGGCTTGATACTGAAGCAAAATCTTCAAAGAGGCCCTCTGTGGTTCTGGTTCTGAGCCAGAGTGGAGCTGAGTGAGGCAGAAAGCCAGCTGGTACTCTGCCCAGTAGAGAGGGAAAGCAGCCTCCAGCAGGAAAGATAAAGCAAGTCTAAGTTAGACATCCCCGATTATGAAACCACTGCGCCACCCCCACCCCAATTCTCATTTTGAAAAATGAACACTCTGGCCGAGAGGTCTCCAGCTCTAATGGAGTGGCTGGGAGTGTGAGGAGAGACCTCAGCGCCTATGATGAGAGCTCAACCGTGACCTACTTCTCCCAGTACTCATGGTGAATTACAGGACAGCACGTCAGCTGGTGCATGTAAGTCACTGTCAACACAGCACTGCGAAAACGGCTCACACAGATGCTCAATGAAAACCCGTGGCTTCTTGTCAATCTCAGTGTCTCCCGGCGTTCCTCTGCCGTGGTGCGAATATACAAGCCCCAGTCATGGGGTGTAAGCAGACAGGACCAGGAACATGGCTCAGTTAGCAAGGTTCTTACTGCCCAAGCATGACGACCTCACTTCAGCCTCCAGGAACAGTGTAAAAAAGTCAGGCAAGGTCGTGCAGGTTGCAACACTAGACACAGAAGAGTCCTGGGGGCTTTGCTGGCTAGTCAGTCTAGCTGAATCA
>NC_022034.1:17761433-17784629 GCF_000317375.1 Microtus ochrogaster | reverse complement strand
GAACACACACATGCACACAAAGATGTAAGTAGATATTCGTAGCAACAAATTTAGCAATCTCTTTTCCCCCAACACCTAAGTGAGAAGCCAAGTATATGGTTTTATATAAAATGGCCCTAACGGATCTTAGGTTCCCGCTGCAGGTGCACTGAGAGCTGACTGGATCTTGGGCATGCTAATTTCATTCCTGAGTTAGTTCACATTGCATCCCTGTTGGGAGGCGGTGATGGCTTGCTTGGGAAAAGCCTTAGCTGGAGGCTGCTTTTGCAGGGAGTATCTTGGTCCTGACCCCTTCTTGTCTCTCTGCCTGCCTCCTCTCCTCCCTTTCCTCCACTCCTCCTCCCCCTCCCTTATTCCACGAGCATTCTCTCATCATAGAGTCAGAAGTGATGGAGCCACCTAGCATAGATCAACATCTCAAACACACATACACACACACAAGTAAACATTCCTCCTTTAAGGCTTTTTTGTTTTTTTAAAGGTGTTGTTGCCGAGATTGAAAACCTGACTAACACACCAAAGCTCCAGTCAGTTAGCTGAAGTCATTCTTTAAAATTACTATGAGTTACAGCAGACAGATCTATCCCTGGGACTCCTAACTTTAGTCTTCTGTGCCAACACTTTCCATTACACTGCCAGGCGGATTCATTGGTTTTACCAGTGAGCTGTCCCCACACATTGCACCCAGCCAAAGTTTGTTGTCAATCACTTAGAGCTGCAGGGGAGCCCGAAGTCCTCCTCCATCAGCAAGATTACACAGGCTGCTAACTATCTTCCTTACATGGATTCTGGCTGTGTGCTCCCAGCCACGCCTTACGTGGTGACACAGAAACCTGCTAACTGTGCCAAACTCTTCACCAGAAATAATGATTTGTGTAAACAGCCTTTGGCTCAGGGTGTCTAGTGGCTGTGTGCAGCTGTCCTGGATTCCTGGAAGCACTTTCCTCTGATCTCCTGCATTTTTCTGCCATTCTTCCATACCCGGGCAGCCTGCAGGCAATCTCGGGCTGCACAGACCAACCTTACTGAGGCTAGGACAAAGCATAGGTGTGTGCCCCACTTGAGCTTTGGAGGCCTCCACGGGGTGCAGCAGGAACCCCAGGCTATCCTCGGATGAGAGCGAGCTGATGGAACTCTCCAGAACATTAGAGTCAGCTGCCCAGAATCAAGCGATCCATTCACAGCTGGTCGGTTTTGACAAGGAATAATATACGCTTGTGACTTTTAAAATAGAAGCTGTGCTAGGAGGCCAGAGGCAATAGAGAACCAAGCACTTACAAAAGTGAGTAATTCAAAGCAGCACTTCCCTTTCTTTTTTTTCCTACATCTGGGGACCGACTGTCTTGACAGGTGAAAAGGAAGTCAGTATTTGCCTTTCTAGGTCGATGAGCCCTTTGGGTCTTTCTGAGTGTAGAAATAGCTTCAAGTGTTGGCATGAGTCTCAGGATCCTGGCCACAAGTCATTTCTCGCCCTCAAGTTAACATCCCTTGCACGATAATTACTGAGATAACCTTTCAATAAACGTGTCCTTCCAGGGTGCGCTGCTCCTCTGGGCCAACAATTCATTCTGTCCTTCCCGTGAAAAGCTGTGGCAATAGAAGCATCAGGGGCTGCTCACAGGGCACAGAGGGGACTGATAGGCACACACCAGTGACTTCACCATCTCTGGGGATGAAGAGCAAAAGCTGGCTGCCTTATTTCAAGTGAGAATTTGAGTCTCACCCAGACCCTCGAGAAGCAGCAGCAGGAACCAAACACTCAGGAGGTGTTTGTGGATGTAATTATGGGGTACCAGTTTTGCAAGATTGCACAGGTAGGGGTGTGCTAAATTTAGCAGGTTGCTTTATTAGTGTTGACCAGCAGCATCCCAGGGATACAGGATGTTAAGCACTGTACCTGGCAGGATGTTCTTGGTGTTGGGCCTGGAAATCAATAGGAGACATGAAGCTCATTTATCCCAGCAGCCAAGTACTGCTCAGCATCATTAATAAGCCAGTCTATCCGTCTATTATTGCTGGGACCAATGGTGGCAGATCGGTTGGAGCTGATGGAAGACAACTTCCCTTCCCCTTTGTGGTTACAACCTGTGTGATATATTTCAATGCTGGCTCATAGTGAGCTGGACTGCTTCTGAAAGAATTTCATCACAATGCATTTCAGCATGAGCTATGAAGACTGTGGTTCTCACTAGAAATTGATAGGTCACACTTATTTAACAATTGCTAAAGATTCCAAGAACAAGATCCGCAGAGATGGATCAGGCAGAGTGCTTTGTGGTTTGGCAGTAGACTGTAAATAAGCTTCTGTTGGACTCATACGCATTGCCTGCGGCTACTTTGGGGCTATAAAAAAATTTTAAATAAGAGATGGAATTGCCCCCAAGGCTCAAACTGTTGACTTTGTGGCCTTTTAAGAAAGCCATCAGACCCTGCTCTAGGGCATTGTCCAGGGCCATATGTTGTCTGTAGCTCCAAAACCTAGTGTTACTTGAACACAATGAGATTTCAGAAAGTGACAAGCAGCAGAGATATCAAACTGGTGGCCCAGAGTCTGTTGGTGTGTGTTGGCAGCATAAGTATTTTTTTTAATATTAGGATATTATATGACCAGGAGATGTCACATAATTTCTTAGAAATTTGGGCAACCCAGCCACACTGATTCTCTTTCCTATGCAGACACCCAGGGGTCAGCCTTGGCACAGTGCCCATCACTTCTCTCCCCACCATCAACAATGTCAGATACTTTCTTCATGATTCAGTCCTTTGGGACCCGCACCCTAGAAAACATTAGTAAACATCATCGGCCAGCCGTTACAAAAGCTTGCAGCCCCAGACTAAAATCAAGATTCTTTGTGCTTGAGCTCTCTCTGGTTACTTACTCCCCAGTCCTGGCTTGGTCACACTGACCCGACGGGGTGTCACCATGGCGACTTCACCATTCTATTGATGATGACATTAATAAATCAAATGGAAGGACATCACAAAATTGGTACTTCATGATAAAAAATGGGAAGCGCAGCTATAAGACAGCTAAGAAAACAGACAACTACTGTCTTCATCATTAGGGAGACAACATCTCTCTCCCAGTCATTGGTAACTAGTCCTCACTGAACTATCAGATGATGAAAAATCCAGTCACTTTGCCATCCTTATATTTCTTTGTATCAGTCAGGGTTCTCTAGAGGAACAAAATCAATAGCTGTAAGAAATAAAGTCATACCTTTTTTTTTTTAAAAAAAAAAAGGTGTCCTGAGTCAGCGTAGGGCTATCTTCAAATAAACAGAAAATATTAGGTCCCCACTGGTGCCTAATAATCCAGTTATTTTCCCCTACTCAAAGTCCACTAAGCCACTCCAGTCCCAAACTAGAAGTTGAAAGTAGAAAATTACTGGCAGCCAGGCTTGTCTGATAAGATTTCAAATAAATGGTGTAAACACGTAGAGATAAATCCATTTGTTTTTTTGCCCTTTTTTGATGAGAAAAAGACAAACAGAAGTTATAGAGTGAAAGACAAATACCCAAGCAATATATGAGACTGTACTCTCTTGTTTATTAAAGAAGAGGGGCAGATCACATGTTCAGGTTTTATAAACTGTTCTCTGCACTCAATCGTTACACCTGCGACTGTAGGCGGACACCTGGCTTCACAAGATTGTAAAATAAACTGCCTGGATTTCATTGCTTTAAGTCCCCATCATGCTTCTTATGAAGTGAGGGTCATTGTTTCTCACAATAGGTAAGTAGGTACATAGATCGGTAGATAGATGAATAGGTAGATAAATAGATATAGATATATAGAGAGATAAATGTAGATAGATAGATGTAGAGATAGAAGATAGATGATAGATAGATAGATAGATAGATAGATAGATAGATAGATAGATAGATAGATAGATGATAGATATAGATAGATAGACAGACAGATAGATAGACAGACAGATAGATAGAGATAGATGATAGATAGATAGATAGATAGATAGATAGATAGATAGATAGATAGATATGCTGGTAAATTTTAAAGAAGGGATTTAATAGGTTGGCTGTACATAGTTCCAGCAATAGTTGCCTGAATGCTGAGAGCCAGAGAGCCTGTGGCTGCTCTTTCTAAGAAGCTGGAGACATCGGAACAAGGCAAGCCAGTGACAGTGTCCCTGGGGATGTTAAAGTCCTCAAAGAGTCAGTCCACACTGAAAGGCTGCTGTATCCGTGGTGATGGCAGTGGCAGATGTGCCAGCACAGGCAAAATAGCGTTTACACATTGACTGGATTTATCCTTCTGCTATCTTTTCTTTTTTCCTAACAAGGGCTGCAGACCACTCCCAGAGACCATTTGAATTCAGGGTAGGGCTTTAGCCATCAATGACTGCATTTTCTGCCAGTCACCTCTGGAAATTCCTCACACCCAGAAGTGTGCTTTATTAATCTCTAAGGTAGCTCTCAATCCAACCAAAGCTATGGTTACATTTGACTACCATTCTTGTCCACTAAATGGAGTCCTTCTGATTTGCTAATGTTTTTTTCCCCAGGGAATCTCTCTAAGTGAACATTCTGCAAAATGGGATGGTTGACTCCCTACACAGAGCCACTTGGTGTTTAAGAATTCATATTCCTGGATTCATCTGAGGCCAGCAGGATCACAAACCCTTCACCTGAGAAGCTGTCGTCCACATGCCTGCAGTCAGTCATCTGTACCACAATCTTGACAATTCCTCTAGAGGCCTTTGGAATTCCAAGGATAAAAGTATATTTTTGTCTTTAGAACAAAATTAATTTTGGCCGGGCAGTGGTGGCACACACCTTTAATTCCAGCACTAGAGAGGCAGAGGCAGGTGGATCTCTGTGAGTTCCAGATCAGCCTGATCTATAAAGAGAGCTCCATGATGGCTAGAGCTGTTACACAGAGAAATCCTGTCTGGAAAACAAAACGCTATTTAATTAGAAACTATTTATGTGTTTGTGTATTGGTATGTACATGTGAGTGTGGGTACCCGTACCTGTAGGGGCCAAAAGAGAGTACCAGATCCCTGAAGATGGAGTTATAGGTAATTGTTAGCAGCCTTGGTGGTGCCAGGGACTGGACTCTGGTCCTCTGAAGAGCCGCAAGTGCTCTTCACCCCTGAACCATCTCTCCAGCCCCTATTTTTGTCTTTGGAATGCAACTGAACACTTTTCCTGCTGTCTCTTAAGATTTACTTGCTTTGCCTTCCAAGATGAAACAAAAAACACATTGATTTTTTTTAATGTTGTAAAAAATTATAATTGCATTTCTCTCCCATCTGTTTGCTTATACAGTTTAGCACTGGAGGGGCTTAGTTCCTTATTTAGAACCTTACTAGAAGTTTGAGGCACAAAACCCCCAAATCCCACAACTAACTGCAAACAAACTTCAGCAGCCAGTTAGCATAAAAAGGCATCTGGGGCTTGGCATAGTGGTGCCTGCCTTTAATGTCAACATTCCAGAAGCTGAGGCCAGCGAATCTCTGTGAGTTTAGGGCCAGCCTGGTCTTCATGGCAAGTTCCCAGGCTAGCCAGAGCTACATGGTGAGATCCTGTCTAAAAACAAACAACAACAGAACAGGCATTCAGGCTGAGTTTCATCTTCGGCACAGTAGGCGATGACTGGGATTTGGCAATAGACACAAATATTCTTGAAGAGGTAGCATTGGCTCCAGCAAAGCTGGAGACTAGGGGGGGGGTGAAGCCAGCTAGTTAAGCCTTCTGTATTTTCATATCTGTCAAGAGAGACTCTTCGCGTCTTTTTAAAATGCAAAAGCGGCATAGTTAGAGAATGAAACCTTCCTTCCAAAGTCTTGGTTATTTCTGTGTGAAAATCACAAATAAAGTTACAGTTTTATTTTATTTTTAGGATACTTTCCTAAGTCACTGGGGACTCATCCCAAGACGCCATTCAAGGTGTCCAACAGCCACTGAATGGATCATAGATGTTTTGACGTTCACGTCTTCAGTTCCAAGATCATGGAAGCTTGGGTCTGCCTGCTGAATTGCTGCCATGGCTGGCCATACCTGGCTCTCTTGTTTTTTTATCACACACAAGTATCCTCTTTCTTCTAACAGTACAGGTAAAGTATTGTGCCTTCTCTTTGGTGTGTGTGTGTGTGCATGTGCGTGTGTGCGCACTCATGGTTTGTGTGCACGCATATCAAGATTGGGCATATACATCACAGTGCTCGGTGGTGGTCAGAGGACACCTCTGTAGTCAGTTCTTACCTTCCACCTCCTTGTGGGTTCTGGGCACCATGGGAGTTAATGAAGGAAATGACCGTGTGTTTGGTTTCAGAAGCGGCATTTATCATGATGGAATGCAGGTGAGTATAAAAGTAAAAATAAATAAATAAAAAACCAAGAACAGGCTGGCTTCTTTTTTCCAGTAATAAAATTGCCTGGGCTGAGTCCCTAACAGAAAGAGACAGGTGAGAGGCAGGAATGGGAATTAGCTTGCCTCGCCGCTCTTGAGGAGCAATCTGGCATTTAGCTGGAGGTAGCTACTGTAAAAAGATTTGTGGCCATGACTTTGACAAAGAAATGAAATGTCAGGGTTTCTTTCCTGGCAGAGTGATATCGGGTCAGGGTGGTTGACATCCTTCATCGCGAAGTCTGCTGAAAATCTATTTTAAAGGGTATTTGTCAATTTAGCAAACATGCTGCGGTATTCAGACGTAGTAGAATATGAATTAAGGAGACGCTGTGTGAATGTGTTGGTTGGTGTGGGGGCTGAATGCAAAATGACCTGTGAAAAATAAATAAGCAGAACTTAAAATAGCACAAATCTTCTGATGCCAGCCCGGAAAACATGTTCATTTTTAAGTGTTGAAAGAGTTTGGAGTGGCAAGTGTATTGGGCTGGATTCTTCTGTAAGGCACCCATGTTAGCTCTCCAGTATTATAATAGATAATCTTGATCGTCACCTTGGTCGTACTGAAAAAAAAAAGCAGCTAGGAGATTTGAAAAGCACATCTCTGGGTGGGTGAGTCTGTGTAGACATCTCCAGAGAAGATTAACTAAGGGCAAAGGACCCACCCTGAATGTGGGTGCTACCATCACGTGACCTGGGGTCCTAATGGAATCAACAAGAAATAAGAGGAAAGTCTAGAGTGCAGGCATTCCCTCTCTGCTTCCTGGCCACCGTGTTGTGAGCTGCTCTCCTCCATCATCCCCCCGCCCCTGTCATGATGGACTTGACCGTCGAGCTGAGAGCCCAAAGAAATCATCCACACTTTCCCTCAGCTGCATGTCACAAGAGAAAAGCTGACCATTAGTGACAAATGACCTGAGGCCAACAACTTATGAGGAATGATGGTTGATTTTGAGTCGCCATCCATAGACCAGCAACAATCAAGGGTTTGTCCCATCATGACAGGGAAGCCACAGCAGCATACAGGGAAGGCACGGAACAGGAACAGGAAGTCAGGTGGTGGCTCTGTATTCATAGTCAGGAAGCAGAGAATGAACAGGAAGTGAGACCCTCCGCCACCCACTTCCTCCAGAAAGGTTTAACTTCCCAAAGGTATCACAGCCTTCACCAAAGACATGCCATCTGGGGACCAAGTGTTCAGAGACATGAGCCTATATGGGGTGGGAGTGGTTCACATTCAAGTCACAGGTCAGGACAGCCCCCTCAAGGGTGTGCTCCCAATGGCCTAACTTCCTCTCACCAGGTCCTATCCCATAAAACTGAACTCCTTCACAATAGCACCTCAGGCTGGTAGGAAAGCCCTTGGGGGCCTACTCCGCAGTACCCAGACTAGTTATTTCACTTCCTCGGTCCTCTCATCCGCAGAAAAATATAAATAAAGAAAATTTAAGTGGGCAAAGCAAAAAGAGCTCCGAAGCTCTGTGTATTAGATACTAGTCTTGAAGCCGTGTTATTTTTGCGTCTTACCAACACTAGTCACTGAAGTAACTTACCGCCAAGAGTTTTCTCGGGGCATCAACCTTCAAAACGTAGGATGCTTTTAGCCTGGTGTCTTTTCCAACTCTGTACTCTAAAGGGTCCCCGTGCAGCCTTTGCTCTTAGAAATTTAGCACTTTTGCAAGGTGCCTGGCTCTGCCGCTGCACGGGCTGTAATGAAAGATGCCATGGGCCATGAAGCGCTCTTCACGTGTAACTGTAAGCCACCCAAGTGCCACATGCGTGGCACCAGGATTATCTGGGAGAGCATAAGGGGCGTAGGGAAGCCGTAGCTGACTTAACTGGAACTGGATCTGGGCTCGGGTCAGCTGACAGATATGGCAAGGGACCATGTAGATGGCCTGGCTTACTGCCAAGATACAAGCTACCATCCGTCTCTTTGCTATAATCAGACCATGTTCCCGCTTCTTATCCTAAGCTCTGGGCAAGGTGATGTCCTTGCATTTGGGGTCTACTTTGATTGACACACTGCATTTATCACACTGTAGGCTCTGCGCATCCATGTCCTCCTCTATTACAAAGTTTAAACAAAGTTCAGTGTTGGAAAGTTGCAGCCTCCAGAAGCATACAATCAAGAACCTTCCATCCACAGAGAAGCCATAAGGAGTCAAGAGATTTCCCCCAAGTACCACGCAGGCCCACTCCATCGACATGTTTCTCAGAGGACATCAGTAAGGATTGACTCTGTGTTTAGCATGGCTCAGATCGAAAAAGAAGAGCTGTCTTTTCAGGGAGGCCTGATAAGGTCAGGTGTCCCTGGACAGAGACACCCAGAAATTCAGTCTTGGGGGCCCCTTGCTCAATGAGAAATCCACTTTTTTTAGATCACAGGTCATAGTATTTTGGGGGAAGTGGTCTGAGGATAACCGTAATGGTCAAAAAACATAGCTAATCTGTGTGGGAGGTAGTGCCCTGACTTTTAGGAAATAGAAAATCAATTTGAAAGATTTAAACCCAAATCTTTACATCTCCAGCCACTGTACACAGGAGTTGCTACCCATTTACATCTAGTGGCTTTTAGCTGCTCTGCATATTAAATAGTTGCTTTGTGTGTGGCAGGCATTCTTCTGAAATCCTCACAAGGGAGACTTAGTTCTCATGGCAACCTATTATTATAGCCAGAAGGAAACTGAGGCATTTGAATTGCAGCAACTTATCCACAGCAAGGAGACAGCTGAACAGGCTTGCAGCTTCAGGACAGGACCCAGCCTCTAGGTGGGACTGCCACTCTGTCACAGAGCTCTGAAGACTGTGGAAGTAAGCATGAATCAGCCTCCCAGAATTGACTCCGGGGTGTGGATTCTCAAGAACTCTAGTATGGACTTCAGTGGGAGGGTATATGGGCAGGATATCAAACCAAGGATCTCATGTATGATAGGTAATTATTCTACCACTGAGCCACATCGCCAGCCCTTGTAGCCCAGATCTTAGATGTCTCCCTAAAGAGGGAAGTACTGGTTGCCAACTAATGGCCCTACTAGTAGGTAATAGAGCCTGTAGGAAGTAGAACCTAGTAGAAGGGAGTTGGGTATTGTGGGTTTGCTCTCAAAAGGAATTGGGATGGGATCTTCCTTTGTTTTCCCAGCTGCTAGAAGGTAAGCAGAACTGTTTGTCTCATACCCCCACCATGAGTACTATGTCATCACTGGAAACCAGGGGCTGATGCAACATGATTATCAAAAACCCATACACAGATACTGCGGTTCAACCTGAAGATCAAAACAGCAAAGCATTCAGGCCACTAGAGAGCTCTTACCTCTATGAAATCTTCAGACTGAAAGAGAGCAAATTCATATCTCATTCTGCCTTATATTCCTCTCTAGTGCTGGGATTAAAGGCATGCACCACCACCACCCGGCCTCAGTGGCTAACTAGTATGGTTGCTGGGATTAAATGTGTGTGCCACTGCTGCCTGGCCTGTATGGCTGACAAGTGTGACTAGATCAGACTTTGCATTCTGATCTTCAGGCCAGCTTTACTTATTAAAATACAAATGAACTATCTCTACAGGCTAATTCCTCTTAAAGTACACATAGTCTTTCCTTAATTGATTGTCTTGGGCACTTTGTCACAGTCAAGGCAAGTTAACACACAAAGCCTTAAAGAGGGTAGATAGAGTGGAAGGCAAAGGCCTTCAGCATTAAGATGCTGTCTAGACAGACCCTGTGATAGGTCACCTTCACTGTCAATTTGACTGGATTTAGAATTGCCTAAGGGACACACCTCTGGATATATCCTGTGAGGTCATTTCCAAAGAGCTTTAACTGACCAAGCCTAAACATGGGTGATAACATCCATGAGAGAGAGAGAGAGAGAGAGAGAGAGACAGAGAGAGATAAAAAGAAAGACCTCTCTCTACAGCCTGGTTTTCTGAGATGCGAGGCAGCAAGGATCTGCCTGCATCATGTGAGATCTCTGCTATGGTGACCATATCACCTTAAACCCTGTACCAAAGCAAGTCCCTCCTTACAGTTGCCTCTGCTGGCCATTTTGTTACAGCAATGATACAGAAGCTAATGAGACCTTGCACAGCTGTGGCGACTCTGCTGAGCCAGTCTGCAGAGGCAGCATTCTTCAGGAGAGGTGGCCCCACGCCTGGCCGCCAACGTTCTCCACTCTCTCGGTTTGGTCAGAACTCTGCAGCCAGCAAACTACCAGGCATGCCAGGTTTACGTCTAAGCCCTGCTTTCCACACATGAGGCAGGGTAGAAGAGCCACCACCAAGATTTTAGCTGAATCACAGTAGTTCTGCTCTGACTCCATTATCGCAGGCGCATGTGACCACTACGGCTCATTGAGTCGTGGAAGCTGTGTAGCGAAAGGTTTGTGAACAAGGTTATTTTGCAGCAAGAATGTCTGGAGCAGGTCGGTGTTCAGTCACTTCCAGAGGGTCCCCAAGTATAGAGTCATGAGGCAGCAAGTATTGATACTATCTCACAAAGTGCCAACTATGGGTACTATCTCACACTTGGGAGGAGCAGCCAAGAAGCTGGCCCCTTTGGTCCACTCAGCCTAATTGGACTTTTGTGGTGGGTATCTTGGGATTGATATTTTGTCTACAAGAATCTAAGATCATAAAATGACTGTTCTCTATTATAAGCTGACTCTGATGGACACCCCATCAAAAGGAAGACTCCCCCACCCCTTTAGAATAGATTAGAGTAGCTTTTGTAATGTCTAAACAGTTCTTAAAATCAAACATCTGTGACATTCTGATAGTTTAACTTACTTAAGGCGTAGGGATATTTATTTCTTAGAAATTTTATACTAAACCCTCTTGAACTGGCCTATGTAGTCAGAGTGAGCTCCATGTATGTCTGTGAGCTTGACCTTCAGCCCCAGGCTGCATGTCTCTGCTTGGCCAAAGCTTCTTTCTGTTTGCAGGAAGCTAGCCGAGCTCTTGTGACATCTGCTGCTGAAAGGTAGGCACTGTCTTTGTAAAGACCCGAGGCAGGAAAACAGTAGAGAACAGACCTCTGATGGCTAATGGATGGTTATTACGATGGTGAAGGATATCTGGGCACTCTCTACAATACCTTCCGAGGTATTGTAGGCTTGGATCTCAGAAAGGGTGGCATTGCTAGTCAGTGCCTCTATTGTTCAAGCAAAAAAATAATAATAAAGGAAACAGATTGTTGAGCAGCTTCCTGCAATTATCTTATGAATTCATCTGAGTTGCTATTTATAAAAAGGCGGGTGCTCAACATGGCAGCCACTAAGTTCTCACGCATGCCCACTTTCCACAGCTAACACCATCTCCAACAACACACCTTGCTGTACACATGGTAAATGACGAGATTGAAAACAGAGCCAAACACACCACAGCTGCTAGATAGAGCAGTGGCTCTCAACCTTTCTCATGCTGCAACTTTTTAACACAGTTCTTTAACATAGTTCTTCACGCTGTGGTGACTCCCAACCATAACAATATTTTGCTGCTGTTTCAGAGCTGTAATTTTGCTACTGTTATGAATTGTATGGTAAATATCTGATATGTGGGGTTCAGAAATACAACCCCACAAAGGGTCACATCCCACAGGTTGAGACCCCTATGGTAAATGATCCTCGGATACACAAAGAACCTTCACATGTTCTTGCTGGTGGCCTCCTCTGGCTGGGCACCCCTTCCTCGTATTTCTCCATGGGACTCTGTTGATCTTGGTGACTTCAGGGTCACGCTTCTCTGGTTACTGTCCAGCCTCCTTTGAAGTGATGTGTTTGCCAGGTGTCAACATGACTTTAGTGTGACATTTCTCTTATCACAGGCTCCTTTATCTTCTTTCCCGCAGAACAAAATAATTGGTGGTATTCAAGCCAGGGACCTTGTTTGCGAGCAATGACAAGATGGTAGGCTGACATCCAGGGATCAGTCTCAGTGGCAGAGTTGTGAGGTCACTCCTTCAGAGGACACACAGACTCATTTATATTTATATTTAGACATGGTTTCTCTGTGTGATAGCTCTAACTGTCCTGGAACTAGCTTTTGTAGACCAGGCTGGACTTGAACTCACAGAGATCTGCCTGCCTCTTACTCCCAAGTGCTGGGATTAAAGGCGTGCGCCACCACTAACCAGCAAACATGCACACTCCTAATGCCAATAGAAAGTCTGTATCCATTGACTGGCAAGCTGTATGGGGAACTTGCCCAAATTGTGCAGCCACTAGTCTTATTGATCTTGGCTTTTTATGCACCAAAAAGCACATCCTGGCGGACACACTGCAGTGAGCAAGAACAGTTAGCAATAAATGGAGCTATGGAAGCTAAAAGCAAGGTTAGTGTTCCTGGGGACTTTCCCAAAACTATGGACTATGACAGATTAAGTTTCTGTCCTCATTTTGACAGGAGTTGACGTCTATGTGCTGGGCTCTTAGGTCAGATTGGTGCCTCCATTATGGTGTCAGCGGTGCTAAGGTCTGGAAGTCTGTTCCATGGGAACCTCATCTGTGAGTAGTAACTTGCTAGCAGGCCGGCATACCAGGAATCAAGTTCTACGGTCCCAGGAGGACTTCGTTTTAAAGATCTGGGCAGGTCTCTCAGCAATTTGGGGAAATCTGAACCCCCAACCTTTTGATTAAAGAGACACTCATCTGTCTCAACTGACGGAGACAGGACTGAACAGTGTGGGGCCTGCAAGGAGCTGTCTAGTTCAATTTTTCTCAGGACTCTGTGCTTGCAGGTGGTGCCTTTGATCTCTTTACCAGTGACTCTATGAATGGGAAACATTCACAAGTTTCAATTGAGCAGGATTGCTTGTTCTGATTCTGGAGATCTATACTCTAAAAACAAGTCCAAGTCCCAGAGTCAGTGTGCGGAGATGTGACCCCAGTGGCGGAGTCTCCACCCATCTCCCAGCAAAGGCAGCCAGAGGCCAGACCATGACATAAGTCACAAGGAGATGGCAGAAACATACTCTGGGCCACAGACACTTTCCCAGCTCCTGTCCCTCTGCCAGAAGCAGGGACAAAGAGGCTGATGTGACAGAAGTCACTGCAGACTCTAAAACCAACCTCTTCAAAGGTAATGCGTGTAAAAATCCAGGCTAGGCATGGACAGGCCCTCAGAAGAAAACTGAATGCTTATTCTCCTCCTTTTCTTAATCCTCTTCATCTTTTCCTCTTCTTCCTCCCCTTCCTACTCCTCTTCTTCTCTTCCTTCTCCTCGTCATTCGTATCACCCACCTTCTCCTGCTTTTCCCACCTCTCTCTTCTCTTCCTCTTCTCCTTTCTTCTCCTTGCCCCTGATATCAAGCAGGCATTCTACCATATAAGAGGAAGCAACAACAAATAGGACCCAGAACCCAAGAGACTAAGGGCATCGTCCACTCCACAATGGGTCCAGCAGCCAGGCAATTCAGGGATTTAGCTCTCAAGGTAAATTCTCTTCTGAGCCACTAATTCCCAGTTGTCTGAACTTTTCTGAGATCGAGTCTGTTACCAGTATCAATGTCCCTTAGAAAGATGTTGAAATGATGTATTTTATAAAAGTAACTTTTCCATTTTCAAGGAAAGAAAAGGACCTTGCCTTTTTCTCTAGCCATTTTTAGAGAAAAAAAAACAAACAAACAACCTTAAATGGGCAAATAAATTCTGAACCGTCCCTTCCCCAGAAATGAGCCCTCAAGTCCCTACTATTAGACAGAAATGTGCCCTTGAGTCCCTACTACTAAATAGAAATGTTGGTTCAACAGTGGGAACTGCAGAGGAAGGTCATGGGATATGGAGGAGTCACTATCATTGACAGCATGTCTTCACCTCAAGAAGAACTTGGCTATGGTCACCTTGTCTCAAGTGACATCACAAATCTTGTAGACAGTGAACAGAAGATCCATCTACTCTAGCTGGTACAGAGTAGCCATTGCCCCTAATCCCCAAGCAACTTTTTTCAGGCAGTCTCAAACTGTATTCCTGGCTGGACTGGAACTCACTGTGTAGACCAGGTTGATTTAGAACTCACAGAGACCCACCTACCTCTGTTTCTTGTGGCAGAAATTCATGCCAGTCTGGGGCCAAAGGGTTAGCAAGTAACCCTAGCTAGCCATGAACTCTTGCTGGGCTATATCTGGCCTAGCTCCTTTTCACTCAGCCCCAATCCATCCTTTGTGTTACAGATACCTTTTGTTGCCCTATGTGAATCTCGTCTGAGAGTTTCCCATGGATACAAAACTTGGTTTAGAGGGAACCCAGAAAACCGTGGTACCACATGAATCAGGTATTTCTACCCGGCATTGTATTTTTTGGAAACTTCATTCAGCTTGTTTTGAGATATGGAAATCTACAAGCTAAAGTGTAAGTACAGGAAAAAAAAATAAAGATGCCAAGAGGCGAAGGGAAAATGCTTCAGTTCACCAACACTGAGCCCCCTGCAGCTGCAGAGCCTAAGTTCATTCCCAAGGTGTCTCTGAGTCATTTTACAAACCCGGGTGAACCCACATATCCACTCCGAGTTACACACGACATGTTGGTGGCCAACACTTGGCTTGAAGAACAGAGGATCTGGTCATATTGAGAATGGGAAGAAATGTTCTCAGGTAGAGGACTCTGGGATCAACAGGGTCATGGCACGTTATGATTTATGGGGTGTTATGATTTATCCACCCTGGTGGGTCCACGGCTGGTGGAGGACTACGTGACTGTGGCTGGTAAGGGGCAAACAGATACGCCATGCAGAGAGTATGGCATTTGGGTATGGAGAGTTTATTCAATGTGTATTGAAAGGGTATAAGGTTAGGGGAATATGGGGGTGAAGAGAGAGAAATAGAGGGAAAGAGAGGGAAGAGGAGAAGAAGAGGAGGCAAAGAGCTACCTCTACAGAAGGACAGACACACACAGAGAGAAGGGACCAAGACCAGCTTGCCTCATTGGGAAGGGGAAGATTGGGAGTGGGCAGAGATTGTCTCCTAAAGGAACAGGGTACCCAGGTGACAGGGCAGGCCAATGTAATTACAATTATAACATTCCTGTCTTTCTTTTATCATAAAAAGGCGAGGAGTTAGGTGTGGCAGGTTAAGGGGATGAGGGCATCAAGTTCTTGAGACTGCTTCCTGCGATTTGTAAACATGAAAATCTTGGGGGACCTGAGAAACCTGGGATGCTGGCCAGATCCTGGGGTAGCTGGTTGCTTCACTCCTGTTCAGGGTTTGTGGGGTGGAACTGTCCGGTGTCTCTTGGACGTGGTGAGGTGTTGGCAGAGCAGAAGACAAAGTTAAGTTTAAGAAGAAAACATTTTTCTTTAGGTCCTGATAATTAAGGCAGAGGGTGCCAGGACCAGGGAATGGAGGAAAGATTTGGGATCTTAGGGTGTGGTAATTGAAAGAGGGGTGCATTCTGACCTGTTTAAGGTGAATCCTTTAATTCAGCTCCCTGGGACTCACAAGAATTCTTTGAGTTGGTAAAAACATAAGTTTTAGACACATACATCATATACACAGCAGCTGAGTCTGATTCAGTGCCCAATTGCTTGACAAGCACAGCAACAGTTGCAGTCAGTTCAACATTATAGTTCACCTCTTCCGCCATCATTGACTCGATAACCTCAGCTTGCTGGAAATCCTGTAAGCTTCAGCTCCATCGCTTCGGGTATTTTGTTATAACAATGGAAAACAGATAATTCAATTGTGAATCCATCCCAGTCATCAAGAGAAAACTCTTAAACTGCAAATGGTATAACCTTATTTAAATCTTTTCATAGCTTCTTGTGCCTTTTATACCTCACTAGTGAGATACCACTATTTTTGTGTTTACAGAGTGCACAGTTAGTGTTTCCAGCAAGATGTCAAGTTCTTGGAGGTCTGAAGTGATGTTGCTCACTTTCTCCTTCTGGCCTGTACCTCCACCTCAGCCCAGGTCTTTGCCCTTGCTCTTTTGACCTTCATTTGTAGTCCGCCAGTTTTCTACAGATGTCTCCAAAAACTTTTCCCCCTCTTCCAGCTCCTTGTCTATCACCCAGGTTCTCCTCCATAATCTTTAGCTGTCTGTGAGAGAATTCCAGAGCCCCGTCTTGTCATCACTTCAGATATGACACGTCCAAAATAGAATGATTTATATTCAGCGCAAAGCCGATCCCACAGTCAACTTCCTTGCCGTCGTCAAATACATTGCAGTTCCCTCCATCAGAAAATCATTTTTTACAAAAATACACATTGTACGTGAAATGTGTATTTCATGACACTCTAGCACGCTGAGGCTGATTCAGTGCCCAGTTCCTTGACAAGCACAGGCAACAGTGACAGCAGACCCAGTGTTATATATCGCCTCTTCTGCCACCATTTACCTCAGCTTGCTAGAAGTCCTGTAAGATCCAGTTGCGTTGTCTCGGTTATTTTGTTAAAGCAATGGGAAACAGATTGTTCCATTGTGAATCCATCCCAGTCATCAAAAGAAGAATTTTTCAAAACTGCCAATGACATTACCCCCTTGGTTAAATCTTTTCATGGCCTCTTGTGCCTCTTATTGTAAGCATAGGCAAGTTCTGGCCCAAGTGACATCTCAGCTTCTTTTCCAACCCACTTTCTTAGTTAGGGTTTCTATTGCTGTAAAGAGGAGGTATGACCAAAGTAACTCTTATGAAGGAAAACATTCAATTAGGGTGGTTTGCTGACAGTTCAGAGGTTCAGTCCATTATCATGGTGGGACGTGGTGGTATGCAGGCAGAAAAAGTAGGGAACAGACTGTCTCACTGGGAATAGCTTGTGCATAGGAGACCTCAAAGCTCACCACCACAGTGACACACTTCCTTCAACAAGGCCATGTCTACTCCAACAAAGCCACACCTCCTAATAGTGCCACTCCCTTTGGGTGCCATTTTCTTTCAAACCACCACACCACCCTTCTCTGTTCGCTGTCTGGGTTGCTCTGCAGGCTTCTGACCCTGCTATAATTATCTGGGCAGTGTGGTTTATAGCTCTTCTGGGTGGCCCAACAAGAGAACTGTTCTCTTGTTGCAAAGAACCACTTGTTCGTCCCTGCTGCCCAGAACCGAAATCATCACACAGAAACTGTATTAATTAAATCATTAATTTGGTTGGCCCATTAGCTCAACCTTTTTATTGGCTAACTCTTACATCTGTTATTTAATCTGTTAGTTTCTGTTAATCTGTATATTACCATGAGGTCGTGGCCTACCAGCAAAGTTTCAGCACATCTGTCTCCAGCGGTGGATCCATGGTGTCCCCTATCCGCCTACCTAAGTTCTGCCTTATCAGCAGGCCAAGGCAGTTTCTTTATTCATTAATGGTAATCACAGCACACAGAGGGGACTCCCACACCAGTTCTCTTGCCACATCTTCTGACTCTGACCTGGGGAGCAGACTTTCTTACTGTCCCTCTGCCCCAGAATCTGTCTGAGCCCTCCACCATGCTTCATAGCATCTGTGCTATACTGTGTGCAGGCAATTCATCTGCCTTGTCAGTGCTATCCCCAGAGCAGGGCTAACCTCACATCAGAACCTAGCGAGCCTGGGCAGCGAGGAGGCTCTGTGGCTCACCCTGTATTTTGACACTGAACCAGCAAAGGCAACTTGAGCTGATGGGAAAAGAACTGTGCAGTGGGACCCACCGAGAAAACCTCCTGCTTTAAAAAGAACAACCGTGTGCTCACTGGGAGCAATGCTTTATGACTGTAATGGTAGAAAGCTCTGTAAATTATTTTACAGCTCTATACCCAGTACTTTCCGAGGCACTTAAAAGAAAATTGCCCTTGCTATTCTGTGTCAGATTGCTATTTTTAACAAATGCTTAAGATTGTTCTGTGTCTTTCTCTGGTTTTGATTTGTTTCCTTAGAAAAGCTTTCAAGTCAGATGTGGTGCACGCCTATAATCCCAGCTCTTGGAAAGAAAAGGAGGCAGAAGGATCGTAAGTTCAGGGGCAGCATAGGCTACACAGCAAATACAAAGACCAGCCTGGCTTACATAGCAGGATCCTGTCTCAATCAACCAAACAAATAAAACCCAGTCCCTGGGTTGCATTGTGTGCTTTTTAAATACAGAGGCTAATAAAACATTTGCAACCTGTTCAGCTCTTCTCAAACTAACTTTATTGTAGGACTGCTGAAACTGTAGGTGTATTTAGGTGAAAGCAGTTTGGCTAAATTAAAAATGGCTCTTATACCTCATTATAGGGAACAACTTCTGACGTTGAAAGTTACGCTTTTTTTCTCCCCAACTGTGTCTAAAGCTACATATGAAATATTCAGGATGCTTCAGAAAAATCTGCTTTCATTTAATAACCCATGAGGTGCGTAAGTTGAAACATTTTTTTAAGTTAGTGGGAAATTCTGAGTTTAAACACCAGTACTTTAAAATCTGATCTTAGGGCCAGCATGATTTTCAGGCCCTGATTTTAATCTTTCATCACATTATGACTGTCCTTTTTATTTACTGAACAGAATGAAAATTCTCAAAGAAAAACTTCTTAAAAGTATAAAAACAAACAAATAAGTAAACAAAAACTGGAAGGGCTTCTTTTTCTTTGGATGCTGCATTGGGACCTGTCTATGCCACATCCAGGAGGGAATTGGGCCTGCACTGTGGGCACTAGAGTACTTTCCCCCCTACACACACACACACACACACACACACACACACACTTGAAATTAGAGGATTCAGCAGAGGGCCTTGGGACACTCAAAACCCAGGCAGCTGTATGACAGGCTGTCGTGTGTCCAGTCTGAATACAGCTGGTCCAGGCTGTGGGCTCCTCCAGGCACACCTGAGGGGTGGAAGAAGCAGGCTGTTCTTTTTCTCTTCACTTCCACCTTTGGTCTCACAGAGGCCCCTCACGCCTGCCTTCTCATCTCTGTCAGAAGCTCGCATTTGCTCCAGGCTTCCGAAGGCTCTCTAGACTTCAGTGACAATCAGTCACTCCATTAAACACCCTTTAGTTGGCACTAAAGTGGGTCAGGCAGAGTGTCCAGCTAGAGACACACAAATAAATGACATAAATGGAAGTCTTGGCCTTAGGAAGAATGTGCGTGCGTGCTTGCGCGCGCTCACACACACACACACACACACACACACACACACACTCTCTCTCTCTCTCTCTCTCTCTCTCTCTCTCTTTCTCTCAAGCAGATAAACAGACAGTAGTCACAGTAAGACATGAAGGCTGGTATATTAGGAACCAAAGTACTCAGGCTTCCCAAGGTTATCTACTGGTCATCACACCCCTGTGTGCACACACATACCCCCCTCCATGAACATGTAAGCACATGCATGCACACATATACATGTTAGGAAAAAAGAAGACATTGATGTGTGGTTACCTGACCCAGTTTGCAATGTAAGAGGAAATAATGGTTTGAAATGGCCTAAAGAAAATGGCAGAAGAAAGCTCTGTAGAGCCTGGGTCTGGGGGCTCCTCCATCCAGGCTAGCCTTGTTCCTCGGTGTTAAACTTGGCCTGACACCCCTCACTGTAGTGGTGAAGTGAGATTCGGGATTTTGACACTCAGTTGAGGAGGCCCAGGCTGAGCTGGGGCTGAGAGTTCCATTAATGATTTAGATGTGGTGAGAGTTACTTGTCATCAAGAAAATCGGAAGTTGAGCTCCCTGGGGAATCTCTGGCATTCTGTGCTTCTGTGTTCTGGGATACATGGCCATCCATTTCCACCGTCCACTTATCTCTAGTCATTAGTGGAGGCTTAGGTGGCAGGTCCGTGGCACTGAGACTAACCTGAGCTTCTGAGCAAGCCCTTGTCTCTTAAAATTAAAAAGAAAAGAAAAGTCTGGAACTTGGCTTTGTAGGCTAGTAATTACCGGTAAGAATTCATTTCCTGCCTGCCTGTTAGGATAGCCGAAGAAAATCATTAGGGAATTAGCAAATTCCTCAGTATTCTCAAGCCTCCTTAAGTAATTTGTGCAGCAGGGATCCAATAGTAAGCTCTGGCTTTGTCCTAGGCTGCTGCAAGCTGCTAGTTACAAAATAGGTGGAGTCTTGCTTGACTGATGCACCAGCTTGACCGGCAATTCTCTCTCAGGAGAGCTGTCATTTGGAAGGCGAGCAATGAGCCAACATTACAGTCTGAACTCCTGGAGTTGTGGTTCTTTTGGACTTGATGTCATGCACTGATGCCACCTCCACATATCCTTCATTAACCTGTCTGCAACTGGAATTGAACCTTCAAACTGGCCTTTTCCCCACTGGTGAAGAGATTCAGCTCTCCAAACAGAACTTCCATTTCTATGATAGACCACTAAGGAGGGAAACAAAAAGATAAGTTAGCATCACGCAAGCTCTTTGATCAAAGCCACATGAAGAAATAGACTTGCAAGGCAAGGCAGCTGGCAACACCAATTCCCTGGGACTCCACCTCAGCTCAGCCCCGCCCACTCTCCAGGGATTACCCCCTTTTATTTGGCATTGCTCAGTTAGTCCTTGTTTTACTGCAGGTGCTAAGGGAGGCCAATGCTCAATGTTCTTCACCACCAATCAGGTGCAACTCAATAGCTTTCAAACACCATAATGCTCGGTTAAACAGATAAGGATAAACCAGAAATGCCTGGGCTAAAAGGCAGTGCTGTTCCACCCAGTGTGTTGTGTATTCTCGCCTATGATTTAATTTTGCACTGCTGGAGGCAATGACAGCCTTTGATTCTTGCTCTGTGGCCATTCCCCCTAGATAAGAAATAGGATTCCCCTCTCCTTTCTTTCTGTGTTGTTAGAGCTGATGGAATGAAGACACAAACAGCATTTGTTGAGGGGGGCTTAGGAGTTCACCACTGCTGATAAGTAAATTGGGCAGGGGAGCCTCACTGATGGGTGACAAGGGGACAGTAAGAAATTGTGACTGGAACCTAGAACTTGAAACTGCAGAAGGGCATTCTGAAGCAGCGATGGTTAATGTTGATCTAGAGTCACCTAGGAGACACACATCTGGGCACACAGATGAAGGGTTTCTAGAATACAATGGCCTCTGTATAAGTCTGTGGGGGCATGTCTAGACTAGGCTAATTCATATAGGAAAGACCTGTTTTAATGGTTGGTGGCACCATTCACGGGGCTGATGTCCTGGACATATTCAATAAGAAGGAGAAACTCACATCATCATTTCTGCTTCCTGACTGTGAGTGCACCGTGACTGCTGCCCTGTTGTGATGGACTGTATCTCAGAACTGAGTTAAACCAGATCCTCCTCTCCCTAACTGTGTATTATAACAACAAGACAAATAACCAACATAGGCACCGTGGAGCTACATGCCTGCATTTACAGGGAGTCTTTCTGGATATGGGCTTGTCTTCTGTCTGCTTGGGTATCCGAAACTAGAATGATGTATGCAATGTGAGAAGGGAATTGAAAATAGCTATCCTAGCCAATAGAACACTTCTTATGGGAGCCAGGGAATGGAATGCTGTGGTTTGAGAGAAAATGGCCTCCATAGAGAGAGGCACGATTAGGAAGTGGGACTTTGTTGGAGGAAGTGTGTCACTGTAGAGGTGGGCTTTGAGATCTCACATATACTCAAGATGCCGCCCACGATCTGAGTTCACTTCCTGTTGCTGGGCAAGGTGCAGAACTCTCAGCTACCTCTCCAGGACCATGTCTGCCTGCACGCCGCCATGACCCACCAATAATGATAAAGAACTAAACCTCTGAAACCGTAAGCCACCCCAGTTAAATCTGTTTCTTTTGTAAGAGTTGCTGTGGTCGTGGTGTCTCTTCACAGCAATAAAAACCCTAATGAAAACAGAAACCAAACATACTTTCCCGTAGGGTAATTTCTAGTACTGTTCTAAGTTCATGTACTGTAATCCACGGCCGTTCAGGCCTGCAGGACACCTTAGGGAAACTGTAATTCTGTAGCGGGATATTCATTTCCCAGGTTGCTCTCCAACAAACACAATCAGGATGGCTTTAAACAACACAGGATTATTTTTAATGGCTCTGAAGGTCAGGGTGTTAACAAGACCTTGGGGCGAGCTCCCACACTTCCTCTAGCTTTGTCTACCGCACTGTTTCTATGCCCTGAAGGCTCTGACACCACCCTGCCACTTTAATTTCCTCGACAGAGCCTGCCACCCACAGGAATGCCAGTCATTAAGGCTGCCAACTTGCCTGCCTTAGCCTAGCACAGCCCTCTCCTGCCCTCTTGTGGTGCAGTCTAGGTTTTGTTAGGTTAATTAGGATAACTTTTTTTTTTCTGATGCTGTTTCAAAGCCCAGACAGTGACTCACCTCAGCTGCTCCCTTCCCTCTTGTCCTAAATGCAACTTTGAGCTTATTTTCCCAGGACTAGCCCACTCTGAGTCCCTAGATCTTCTAGGGTGTTCTCGGTTCTTTTGACTGCTCTAGGGAACCATAGTTTGTTTTTCTGTGCTCTTAGCAAGTCCTCCTCCTCCTCCTCTTTCTTCTCCTCTTCCTCCTCCTCCTCCTCTTAATCTTCTCCTCTTCCTCCTCCTCCTCCTCTTAATCTTCTCCTCCCCTTCTAGCTATTTAACTCAGCGTATGAACGTCAGTCTTTTCTAACCCAAAAGACTAGTGATTTTCAAACTTTAAGTCCCCCATGGAGAAAGCTTTCAGCTATAGTCCTACATGAACAAACACAAATATTTTGACTCTCCTAAGTGTCATCAAACTTTATTATTCTAGAATGCCATGTGATCATCCTTCTAGCTTGGGTGATTTGGATAAAAATTCTTGACAACCTTTGATTGGTTTTACATCTGCATTTCAGAGAGCCAGTGACGACCGAGATTAGCATGGAAATCTGCTTTAACTCCCTGTATGTCTACACATAAATCAATCAATCAATCTGTGTGTGTGTGTGTGTGTGT
>NC_022034.1:17737159-17761333 GCF_000317375.1 Microtus ochrogaster | reverse complement strand
GTGTGTGTGTGTGTGTGTAGACCTGAGGTTGAGGTTGCCATTTGGTGCCTTCCTCAACCTCTTGCTACCAGGGACTTGCCATCTCTTGATGGTTCTGGAGTGACAGATGAGTGCTGTTGTGTCCAGCTTTCTTCTTCATGTGGGTGCTGGGAATCCAAATTCAGGCCTTCATGCTTCCATAGTGAGCACTCAACTGCTCCAACTCCCCAGCCCCCTGATTTAACTCTTGCTTCAGCCTGTTGACTTCCCCCTAGCAATGGACATGGACTGCCTCCTACCCTCCTCCCTTCGGGACCCTTCCTGCCCCTCCTTCCTTCTACTTTGGTCCTCCCTCCCCCTCTGTTTTCCTTTTCTCTCTCCCTCTCCCTCTCTCTTTCCCAGAGACAGGGTCTCACTATGTAGACCAGACTGACATAGAACTCACAGAGATCAGACTGCTTCAGCCTTCTGAGTGGTGGCACTAAAGACATGGGCCACCACTTTCCAGCCATGAGTAATCTCTTAGAAAGCTAAATTAGACCTAGTTTCTATATTACTTAAGTTCCTCTAGCAGTTAGAATAAAATCTGTCTCCTTTCCGTGGCTTGTGAGGTCCTTCAGGGACAGCCACCATTCCAACGGGACTTCCTCTCCCATTCACCCCGGACGGTTTTGCTCCAGTGTCCCTCCTGCTGGCTACTTTGCAAAGGCCACTAGTTCTGACATTTAGTTCCCACTCTCACAGGCACATCCTCAGCGCAGCCTTCCTGAGCAGCCTATCCACGGCCCTATCATTTCCCCTAATCAGTATCATACACAGTAGCATTCTCCTTCAGTATCCAGGGGCGGAGGGTGTTCCAAGAAATTCCCTACCTCTCAGATACTAAGAGTTAAGGCTTCTCAAGTCCCTTATACAGATGATACACTAGTTTCCCATAGCCTGCGCACCTCCCTGTGTGTGCTTCAAAACCTTTAGATGGGGCTGGAGAGATGACTCAGAGGATGAGAGCACTGACTCTTCTTCTAGAGGTCCTGAGTTCAGTTCTCAGCAATCACAAGGTGGCTCATAACAATCTGTAGTGAGATCAGATGCCCTTTTCTGGTTTGCAAGCATACATGCAGATAGAGCACTCATGTACATAAAATAAAAACCTCTAGATTACTTATGTCTAATTCAATGTGAATGCTGTACAAACAGTTGCTTTCAAGAACCGTGTTCTTTAGGAAAAGTCTGGACAAGTTCACAAGAAGCACAGTTTTTCCCAGCTATTATAGATCTGGTTGGTTGGGGGCAGAGATGCAAAATGCTTGGCAGTGGGGGCCAATAGTGCTTGCTGCCCTTTGAAAGCATTGATTACCTTGCTTGCTGCCTTGTGACCCCTCATGTGTGTCAGCCCCACAAAAAGAGGGCTTTCTAGGCTCTGGGCTAAAGATTGAGGCACCGGCCCTGCTTAAGACCTGCTCTTGGAATCAGGGGAAGGAGAAGCAGGACTGGGCCGTGGGATGCCATTCCAACAGCTCACTCAGTGGGCCCTTGAGCGAAGTCGGAGAATGGGGCCACCCCTAAGACTGTCTAGATCTGGGCCTGAGGTCAGGCCTTTGGTAATTCATAACCATAACAGGGATGTGGGCTGTCTCAGGAGGGCATGGTGCTCCTTAGAACCAGGTCTTCTAGTAGGCAAGAGCCAGCAGCTGCGGGGTGGTACTACTGCTGCTCTTGCCGTGGGGTCCAGTGAGCTTTGCCACCTCCTCTTTCTTGATTTCAGGTCCTCATTTATTTCCACAGACTAAATATCACCTTGCTCTGATCCTGTGTCACAGCTTCCCTTGAGCATGATCCTGATTTCCCTGTCTTTGATAGACTTTAGGCAGGAACAAGGCCCTTCTAACAACTGTGAACCGGTGCCTAAGAACTCAGTTACTAAGAAGTCAGTAGGTGGCAGTGTTGCTCCAAGAGAAAAAGAACAGTGCCTTTCAGTAAAAACCTAAGACGTTTATTTTGGGTTCATTAATTAATAATACTATATAATAATTGTTATAAAAACACGATGATGTCAAAACCGCTGTTGCATTTATTTACACAGGTGGTGTATACTGGGCAGGTCTTCTCTGACTGGGCATGCTCCTGTGGGAGTGGCAGAGCAGATTCCTCTTCCTGCTGTGCAGGCAGAGAACATCAGCCCTGGATCATCACCCTGGTAGAACCGGATTGTTTCAGGAGGTGGGGTGGGGAAGGAGGCAGTCAAAACAAGCCTTGCTTGTGAGAAGTGTGCCACATGACTTGGGCAAATATTTTCTTTTTGTTCTATACAATAAGAACTGCTGTGGGGTGATAAGGTTGCAGGGTTTCTTTTATATATTATATACTGTGTGTGTGTGTGTGTGTGTGTGTGTGTGTGTCTTATTTATCTATGTTTATTGCCTGGATTTTATTACTTATTTATGTGCTTGCACTCATGTGAATTTCTGTGTGCCACACACGTGTAGGTAGGTGTTCAAGTGATTCAGAAAACAGCATCAAATTCCCTGGAATGGGAGCTGCAGGCAGTTGTGAGCCCCATGTAGGTTCTGGGAACTGAACCCAGCTCCTCTGAAAGATAAGCAGCCTATTCGTTGAACCATCTCTCCATCCCCTACTATATAATCTGTGTGTACGTATATGTATACACACATATATAGTATAGTATATTTTATATATTATATAATATATTATATACATAGATATATATTAACATAGCTACTCCACAATTTCTTTGTCTACAGTCTATTATGGAATATTTAACTATATAAAGATGTGTTATATTTGCTTAGATAAAAATCCCTGGGTAAAACATAGAAAAAGAGAAACAGATTAAAATAAGAGCTAAGATACGGCTGAACATTCATGATTAATAACTCTCCATGTCATGATTTGGAAGCTGATTGGTGGCCTAAAAGAAAAGCTTTGGTACAAAAGAACATTACTGCCTATATTTTATAAAGGAGGAAATGTAGGCACAAACAGGTTAAGTAGTTTTCTCAAGGTCATACCACAATGGGATGGTCAATTAGATGGAAACCCAGTTGCTGTTATCCAGAGGGGACAATCAATATTATGCTTTGAATCTTGAATGTCCTCAAAAGGATTCTGTGTTTGAACACTTGATCATTACTTGTGGCTCTCTTTTGGGATGCTGAGGAATCTTTGGTCCAGTAACCTACCTAGCAGAAGTGGGTGGCAGGGAGTGGCCCTTGAAGGTTATGTTTATCTCTGATTCCAGCCTGAGGATCTCTGATTTCTGAGCCTCCAACACGTGAGCAAGCTGGGATTCAAGTTTACATTACCCTGGGAGGAAGCCACTCCTCCATACCTTCCCCAGCCTTGTGGACTCTTTTCTGTAAAGTCATGAGCTAAAAGCAAACCTCTTCTTCTTTGATCAGATATTTTGTCACGGCAGCAAAAAGGTAACTCATCATTACCTGATTCTCTTTATAAACAGTTACAACCCCTGGCATGCCACCAATGGAATTCTTACTAGAAACACATTTTCAGCTTTTAAATTTTTTTTATGATTTTTTAAATATTTTTCTGTTTTTAATTTTTTTAATTTATTTATTTATTAAAGATTTCTGTCTCTTCCCCGCCACCGCCTCCCATTTCCCTCCCCCTTCCCCAATTAAGTCCCCCCCCCTCAGCCCGAAAAGCAATCAGGGTTCCCTGTCCTGTGGGAAGTCCAAGGAACCCCCACCTCCAGACAATTTTTTGTTTCTGTTTATAGCTGAGTCAAACAACATTGTGTTCATATGCCATTTATTTATCTGTGTGCCCTCCACCCATCCTTCACTCTATCTGTCTGTCTCTCTGTCCATCTGCTGACATATGGGTGTCCAAGTGGATCTCATACCTTAGCTATTACGTGGATGAACATCCACGTGGTCATCCTCATCATGGACTGACTTAGCTTCCCCACAAGTGTCCCCAGCAAGGGCATGTTTGTACCATATAGTAGCTCTGGTTTAGTTTTATTGAGAAACTTCCACACTCAATTCTACAGTGGCTGCATACATACCAGGACCTACACATGGGGTCGACATTGCCCACATTCTCAACACAACTTTACAGTTTATTTTCTCGATGATATGGCAGTTCCTCTGGCTGAGATGAGATAGGATTTCAGTGTGGTTTCATTTGTTTCTCTCATGGTGAAATTTTTTTGTGATCATCTGTAGTTCTTTGGAGAATTGCTCAACTCATTTGTCCATTTATCGTTTGGGTGATTTTGTTTAATGTTTTAATTTTTGTGTTCTTTATGTTTTAGATAATAATCTACTGTCACACATATAGCTGGCAAAGATTTTTGCCTATTATATTTGTAGCAACTTCAAAAACAGAAAACATATTTTCTCTGTCATGTTTATGATGATCATTATGGTCTGTTTTGAAATTCTATACTCACCATTTTTATAATAGGTGTTTTGAATATCTCCCATCCAACTAAGTACTAAGCCGGGTCCAGCCATACTTAGCTTCCGAGGCTGGGTGTGCTCAGGGTGGAACATACAGCAGCAGACAGTGCTTGATTGCTGTGCGATCAGTTATGAAATGCTCCTCTTCTGACTTCTTCCATTACTTTGACATTCAAAAAAAAGTCTGTCTTGGCCAGGAGCCATGAACACTGGTTTTGCGTTCCCTTCTGACTCCTTCAGGTTCTGCTCTCATAGGTACCCCATTGGCCATTACTACTGGGGTTCACCCCCCACAAGGCAGTCTCCTTAGTCAGGTGCTTGCAAGAGAGTTCCACCCCAGTTTCTTCTTGAGGGTTCTCCTTGACCCAGGGAGACTCACTTATCCAGACAAGTACAGGCTACTCTGTCTCCTGTGAGAACAATGACACTTATTGATGACATGGAAAGTAGCAGAAAGTGACAGACAAAACTCTCCTTGAACAAACTTAATACAGGCTTCATCAGCTTGTCTAGTCCAGTTTGGGCAAGATTCCTGGTGAGTCAGTTCTGATAAAAATTCCCCAGTCTCAATACATAATCAAATTGCGCATACCCAAATTTTAATTTCTTATCACCCAGGCCTGCTTTTGCTGAAAGTCTGTTATGCTGGTCAAACAAGAATCCCATGAGTTTGGGGATGGAGAGATGGCTCAGTGGTTAAGAGCATTGACTGGTTAAGAGCTAGTTCAATTCCCAGCACCCACATGGCAGCTCAAACTATCTATAACTCCAGTTCTAGGGGGTCTGGCAACCTCCCACAGACATATATGCAAATAAAACACAAATGTACATAAAAAATAAATCTTTAAAAAAAAAATCACTTGGCTTTGATGTTTCCATAGTCACTCTTCCTCCCCAGACCCCCACCCATCTCCCTTGGTTACTAATCCCTACTCGTCCTTGTTCTGTTTGGTTCTGAAGCCAATTCCTTTCTCGTGCTTTGGATGGAGCAGTGCTCTAAATGAGGTCTTCCTTGCTATCTTTGATGAGAAAATGAGTTTTTCTTAAGGTTGAATAAAACACTAATAGGACCAAAAAGCAATTATTAATATTTTTGGAAACTTGTTTATTTTGCAAAGGTGAACATTTGTTCGCCCATCACACAGAAGCTCCCTTCCTGAGGCATCCCTCCAAATAAACACCAGAGTATGGTTAAGAGGCCTCACACTGGGAGCTTGGGATGATGCTCCTTACATCGTCAGTGTCCAGGGTAAGCGTGGTGCTCTGTGATGAAGACACACAGAGACGCTGCTCATCTTTCAACGTTTGATTTCTTCTACAAAATAAGAACAGTGATTGTGTCTGCCTCAGGGGACTCCATGCCCCTTTCTCTGCTCTTTGGAGTTCTGACACAGACCCAGGGGTTACCCAGTTCAAACCAAAATATTGGCTTCATTACTGGTGAAAGTCCGCTGTAGAAAGCACATAGACTTGCAGCAGATCAAGATCCTATGTCTTCCTTCCAACAAAGTCTCATTCTGCTCCCATCACCACAGACCCAAGCCTCTCCAACCCCTCTCTGCTCTGATAAGCTTATCATTTGAGCAAACAAAGAACAAGAGGATGCTGCCAGGCCCTGGGAGCCACCCATGAACCTTCCCTCCTTTGATATGCAGTGAGCACGGGTGGGTGGGAGAATGGACTGGGAAGCCAAGGTCTCAGTGGAAGAAGACTTGAGATGTTGTGGAAAGGTTTTCCACCATGAAGCCAGGGTCACCAAGGAAAAGATCTCAGGACAGCATTAGTTACTAATTAATTAGATACTATCAGTAAATATTGTTACAACACACCAAGCAAAGCTGCTGTTTCCTTTATCTTGCCATTTCACCCATGGCTGAATGCTTTCCAAGAAGAACACCAGTTTCTAAAGATGATGTCATGCAGATTGGAGAATTACCACGAATTTTCTTACTGGCCCAGCTTGGGCCTTAACGAGTGCTGTTTGGATACTGCTCAAGTGAGGGGAGTCCCTAGGGACTCCTCCAGCCTCAGAATTATTCCCTAGGAGCAAAGACAGTCGTGATGGATGGGTGCATGCTTTCATAGTCCCCACTCTCTGAGCCCCACGACTTCTATGCTTCTTTCCTGAGAGTTGTTTATAGGCGGGAGTGTCCTTGGGGGCTCCCAGAACTGGCACATCTACATGCCCACTGGGTTAAACAATACATCAAGCCAGTGAAATCTCACACTTTTCCCCTTGTGGAGAACGTAAGGAGGCAGACTGAGTGTAGATCTGAATGTGTGCTTTGCTTGGAGAGGGAAGATGTAAGCTTTGATTAGCACCGTATCATCCCCAGTGTCTGACACTGTCACTGTCACTCGATGGTGGGATCCCACGCAGGTGAGACCCCTGTCTTCTGTTATCTGAACTGTAAGTGTTTATGGGAAAGCTACAGGAGAGGGCACCATTTGCTTTCTCAACCACAGCCTTGGGTGGCACCTGGTCTGTCATCTTAAGGTAATTTAAGAAAACCAATTTTCCTTCTTAGGACCTGGAATTGATGCCTGGTATTTTGTTGTCTGTAAGATGCTGCGTATGGCTGAGAGGGGTGGTAGGAAAACGGTTCAAGTAGCATTCAGTGGGAGAATACTCTGCTTCTCTGGACAATGGGTTGAGGGGAGATGGGTGAAGCTTTGGTCTGGAGAATCTGAACTTGAGGTAACGTCAGTGCTGAGTGTCTCCCCTCTAGCCCAGGCTTTCCCAAACTTTAGCCATCACTAGAATTGTTTGGAGGGCTTGTGAAAATCAGACTGCTAACCCTTGCCCTGGGGTCTTTGTGTCAGTGGGCCTAGGAGAAGGCCTAAAAATAGAATATCTAACAGCCCCCCCCCCCAAGGGATACTACTGTTAGTGGCCAAAGGTCTCACTTTGGAACCCCCTGGTCTACCTTTTCTTCTGTGAAGGCCCCCGGGACATGGCTCTTCATTTTCGGTTTCCTTTTGGAGAGTGGAGTTCTTTCATTGCAAGTGTCTCCTTCTGCAGACTCGATGGTTGATGCAGGCAGAGGAAGGCCTAACTGAAGCATTCATTGGCACAAGACGCAATGGGTGTCGGTACAAGGCAGCCCAGTGAGAGTCAGGTCGGGACATGTGCTCGCATGGGACAGCATTAGTGAAGGTGACTGTATAGACGAGGCTGACTAACTCATCTAAATGTTCTTGTAAGTTCCCTGTGTCTCCCTGACATCATATTTGACCTGAGATCAGATTGCAGGGTTTAGCTCACCCGTTTCCGACTTCTCCTTGAACAGTTGCCTTTGAAGTCACTGGGGAACACTGGATCTTAACCAAGATCACAGTTTGCTTCTGTGAACTCTGTTGGCTCATTCAATGCCACTGGGCAGCGTCTTCCTAGAGAGTCCCCTGTTGCCCTCCTTTGCCTTCTGCAAACACACACTGGGAACTTTAGCAGGCAGGAACACAGACAGATGTCCTAGATTTAACATCAGCACTGTATTCGTTTCAGGGGGTGTCTTCTAGAATAATACTATTCCTGGTGTGGTCAGCAAGGTGGCTGCAGGCCGCCAAGCGATTAATTAAAACCGATGATCAGAATGCAGTGATGAAGAGCAGTGGTGGGTGGCGTGGAAACACCTAGTGCCATATCCTGTACCTTCCTTCAGCACTCCTCCCCTTTCCTTCACTGGCTAAGGACAAAGGACAGATAGACACTAAGGAAGGTAGTGGTTCTCAACCTGTTGGTCGTGACCTCTTTGAGGATAGAATGATCCTTTCATAGGGTTCACCTCAGACCATCAGAAAACACAGAGAATTACATTACAATTCATAGCAGTAGCGGAATTACAGTTATGAAGTAGCAACAAAAATAAGTTTATGGTTGGGGGGTTCATCACAGCATGAGGAACTGTATTAAAGGGTAGCAGCATTAGGAAGGTTGGGAACCACTCTTTAGAGGTATTGCGAGTAAAGAGGTTCCCCAGATTAGTCACATGGTGCCCTTTGACCCACAGGCTCTGTTCCTCGAGGGAAGTCCCATTATTCCGGTGTGAGTGTGTGATGCAGAGGTGACCTGAAGCTTTGTCCTGTACTGACACTATTACAAGCCGGAAGCCTGGCCACTGAGAAGGCACTGGATTTAGAGGGCTGGGCCCAGCTCAGGTGAGAATTGAAAGAATTCACAGGACAAGGGATGGATAGTGGGGGCAGACCCCCACTTCCCTGAGACCTGCAGGTGAGCCAGGGCAGGAAGGAAAATGGGTTCCAAACTCTAGAGTCCCAGTTTCTTCCCTCTGGAGGCCGTTTTCTGCCTTGACTGGTCTCCATTCTGCTCTACCCAGGCTCCTGCTGATACAGCTGCCAAGCTTCTTGCCCCTTGGATGTGCATATTTTAAACCTTTTCTGTAACGCCCAGAGGAGCATGCATCTGGGTAGTCAGGTAACAGTGCCTCCTATACTAACCCAGAACACCCATGTCTGCAGCAGGCTTTCTTTTGGACCATCCACCAGCTCCCCAGTCATGACACGGAGACTTAGTATTAGTTATGAATGCTCAGCCTTATCTTATGGTTGTCTCCCTAGCTCTTTTAACTTAAGTTCTTGTTTCTCTTCATCTACATTTTGCCTTGGGTTCTTTTACTTTTCTTTCTTTCTGTATGTTTTGTTCCATGTCTGGCTGGCTGGTGGCTGGCTGGTGGCTGGCTGGTGGCTGGCTGGTGGCTGGCTGGTGGCTGGCTGGCTTCTCACCTTGGGCTTGTCTCTCTCTTTCTCCCTTGTTCTCTTCATTCTTCCTTCTTCTCTCTCCTCCCATGCATTCTCTCTGTCCGCCAGCCCCACCTACTTCTCTACTTCCCAGCTATTGACTGTTCAGCTTTTTATTAGACTCATCAGGTCCCTTAGGCAGGCAAAGTGAAACAAATGCTTGACGTAGTGAAACAGATGCAGCATAGACAAATGTAACATACCTGTCCACAGTTGGCAAAGGCAGCAGAAACAAATGTAGCACGTCTTTGCCTAGTTAAAATAGTATTCCACAACAGATATCTCCAACTTCCCACCCAGACCCAGGCAGGTTCAACACTGCAGGCTCTGAACTAAGAGTTCTAGTCCACTCTACAGAAGGACACAGTGTGGGTTCCTTTTGGCGAATAGACAGGGACTATTTATAGCCCATTTAACTTCTAGTAGCCGTCGGCAGTTATCTGGTCTGCTTGTGCCTCATTCTTTTGAGTGAAAATGGGGGCAATAGTGGGATCTATTGCACGAGGACTTTGTGAAGCCTCTGTGATTTAGTGTGTGGAGTATGCAGAGACCACACGGTAAACTTTCAATGTGGAACAGTCGCCTCTCTCCTCTGCCTTCTCCCCGCTCCCAGCTGTAAGGACAACGGGAAAAGTCAGCCATATACAAGCCAGGAAGAAGCAAGTGTGCTGGTAGCTGGGGCTTGGACTTCCCAATCTCTAGAATGGTAAGACGCACGGTTTTGTTATTTAAGTCACCCAATCAACTGTTATTGCAGCCTGAACAGCAAAGACATGGGCAAAGATAAAAACTAAGACCAAAACAAAAGCATAAAAACAAAACAAACGAAAAGGCCCCCAAACATTTCAAACTTAGAGTCATTTTTGGCTTTTTGCATCACTTTTTCTAGATTAATTTTTTTTCTCTAACATAAAACATGAGCCTTTCTTTTCTGTTGCATATGTTGGCATGGTAACTACTGAAAACAAATACAATCTCAGGGTAGTGCCTCTTACACAGGAAGCTGAAAATGCACTTAGACAAGTCTCTTTCTAGATGTTTTCTTTTAGGACACCAGAATCTATATTTATAAATCTGTTCTTTTAAAGGTGAGCTCTCTGGGCACTTCCTAGCTTCAGGCAGATTGGAGACACTCTCAGAGCAAAGTTAAATAGGAGAAAGGTCAAATGCCTTTCTATCCACTCCCAGGAAGATCTAGCACATTATAGCGTTTAACGTACCCCATGGTGATTAACATCTGAGACTAGACTGAGCAAGTGCACAAGTTTGAGAAATGCATGTATTGGAGCAGGACCAAACCTGCATGCACAAGACTGTGATCTTTGCTCCTCTGCAAAGTCGGCACGGAGTTTGAGAGTGCGTACTTTGCTCCTTTCCTGGCACACCTCCCTCTTCTTGCTTCTACTCCCAGCATTCTCTGCTTCCGTCTCTGTTTGTATAAACGCCAGTGTGGGAGTGTGCTGACCTTCCGGGTCAGACTGCAGACCATGTTTCTCCTCACTCCGGTGCTGGTAGCGGTTGTCTGCATCTTGATTGTGTGGGTCTTTAAAAACGCCGATAGGAGCCCGGAGAGTAAGAAGGAGGAGGCTCAAGCTCGCCCCTGGGCAGATGAAGACTTGAAAGACAGCACAGACCTCCTTCAAGTGGAAACAGGTAACAACCCATTGCAGGACAGGGTTTCCCCCTGCGTGTCCTTATGACGTGTAAACTGATGCCAGGCAGTGGAAAGCAAGTCACGTGGTCAAACCATCACTCCCGTGAAAGCAGAATGATACGTGACAAACACGGGTCCTCTCTCCGGTCACTTGCCGGTACCAGCCCCTACTCAGTCGTAAGCCATGGAGGCTTGGGTCTCTCCCAGCTCAGAGCCTCCTCTGGCAAACACAGTCTCTTTCTTGGGGCGGAGTGGGGGACTACTGTATAGGGTGGCAGTGGGCGTAGCCAGGTTTTGATTAGGAATGGTAAAACTGAGAAAGTGGCATGTCTAGGGATTAGCTAGTTTTTCTCGTGCCAGGCCTGTAGGTTAGAGACAAGAGGAGCAGCCTCTGTGCTTAGCAAGGTAAAGGTCCAGTTCAGGGAATGAGATGAAACAAGGCTAGTGACAAACACTGGGGAATTAGGACAAGGTGTTTCGGGAAGGCTTGGGGGCCTGTTGGACTTTGGGAAAGGACAAAGTTGACCCCGAGGATTAAGAGGTGTGAGCAGCAGGGGATGCTGGAGCAGGAGAGTATGTCAGAGGAGAAACAGCAAGCCTACACCTATGGTCTAATGCTTGGGAGAGATTCCAAGAAGATGGGAAGATGTGCAGGTATGAAGGTGGGGAAGAGAGAGATGGCTATGCTGGCCCTAGAGAGAAGAGCTCAAAGAGTCAGAGAGGGAAGGGGTCTCTCACAAGAGTCTTGAGCAGTCTGCATTGTGTAGACCAAGTTTCCTGTCCTGCCAGCCGCTTTTGTCCTGCTAGCCAGCTCCAAAATTAACCACATAGAGACTTAATTTTACTTATAAATGCCCAATCAGTAGCTTAGGCTTATTGTTAACTGCTCCCCTTCAACTTAAACTAACACATATTTCTACCCTCTACCACGTGGTGGTACTTTTTATCAGCATGGAGTTTTCATCTTGCTTAGAGCCTTGTCTCCTCAAGACCCCTTCTGACTCTACCTTTCTTCTTCCAAGAGTCCTCTCATTTGGCTCTGCCATCTCATCTCCTCCTGGCTGGCTGCTGGCTTATTGGTTCTTTGTTAGCAATGAAAGTAGCACTTCTCCAGTCTACAGAGGGTTATTCCACAGTACATTTGGGACATGTTGCCTGAGCTGGGTGTGAGAAATAGATTCTATTTAGAAGAAGCTGTTTAATTTTCAGTGAGTCTTCGCTTCCCAGAGGCTGTCTGGGGTGTGTGTGTGTGTGTGTGTGTGTGTGTGTGTGTGTGTGTGTGCGCGTGCGCGCGCCTGCATTAGAATCAAGTCAGAGAGTTTCTCAAGAGGACTATCTCTTAGTGTCATATCCTGAAGGTTACGCTGCTCAGAGTACCAGCTACACAGACATGCATTGATGTGCAATGGTGTTACGTCCTGAGAAGCCTGTGGCAAGTTAAGAATATTGTGGATTGAAAATGCAATAGATGCACCTAGCCAGGCAAATGTGACTGCTTAGCCAGCCACCAGTGAGCATGTGCAGTGAGCTTAGCATGAGACAAACCATCTAATACAGCATCTTTCTTGCAAGCAAACACCGAGTCTCATGAGGTTTGTCGAATGCTCCACTGAAAGTGAACTTCAGGATGGGTTGTATGGGTGTGTTCTTGTGACACGGTAAAGTTAAAACCTTCTAAATCGGACAATGTAAATAGGGGACTGTCTGGTCCCACTTGGGAAGCACTTCCCTTAACACGAATGCTTGTTCTAAGCTTTCATTGAGAATGGTGGTATGATGGGAGAGCCTTGGATGCCCGAGTTACAGTGAAGAGCATCTTGTTTTAGATTGTCACAGAAGACAGAGGGAGTGGTTAAGGCTGTGCTATCAATGGACAAGAGAGAAGGATCCAGTTTAGGGGGGTGATATAAAGATGCGCTGGATTTAAGATAGCTGTGCTGTTAGGTAAGAGATTCTGGCCAGAATGGCACTAGTTTAAGGTGGCGCTCAGAGCGTGGGGAACTAATGACTTCACCAAATGGGTCCTGTGGGAGACAAGGCTGAAGGCAGAGCTTGGGAGACACCCAAAGGTGAGAGGGATGTGGTGGAGAGATGTATGGGAGAAAGCACAAGGCATGAGCAAAGAGACTTGGGAACCACAGCACTCTCACATAGCAGAACGGATCCAGCTGGTTCTGGAGTGGGCCACTTCATCTTCACGGTACTACAATGAGGTAGGCATTACCATTATCCCCATCATAGCAGACTACGGCTCTAGCAGGGTACCACCCACCTAGGCTGGTAGGACTCTGGCAGTCTTTCTCCAGGATCCAGGCATAGGGCTCTTTGCTGGGTAGCCACTCACACAGAGAAGCCTCAAACAAAGGAGGCATGAAAACAGAATTTCAGAGTTTTTTTTTCCTTCCCTTCCAAGGCCACATTCCTGGGAGCAGTCAGGAGTTAAAGAGCAGAAAGAAGTGGCACTGTTTGTTTTCAGAGGTCCCTGTTAGCTCTCCACTGTGGTCTCTGCAGAAAATTGCTGAGCTCATAGGCTGGACCCTCTCTGTCCCCATTCCCCAGACAGACTGGGGGATCTTCTTCCCCAGAAGAGAATGCAGGATATGCCCCACAGCGCACAGGAAAGTCACTCAGGACAAACCCATTGCAATGTGATGAGGTCTCTTTGTTTGTCTTGATCAGAGATAACGGCTAGCAATGGGAAGCCTCATGCAGCTCCTTGCTTCATGGTGGTACCTAGGCCTTGGAAGCCACCTATTCTCCTGGCTGCCTATAGCTTATGCAAATATGACTGGGCCTTAAGGGTTGGTAATGTCATTCATGCAATCAAGGGAGCATTCCTTGCATATGCTCCTCTGCAGCTTCCTCACCACAAGGCTTTCCGAATCACGCGGAAAGTGTATATGGACACCTGGCAATGCTCTGCGTTGTTTAGAACTGATTGATAGCAAAGTATATACAATGATTGATAGCTAGGTATATGTGATGATTGACATCTAGGTATATGTGGTGATTGATAGCTAGGTGCACATGTTGACAGATAGCTAGGTACGTGTGATGATTGACATCTAGGTACATGTGATAACTCTCCATCACACTTACTTCCTCCTAACTCAATGGTTCTCAATGTTCCTAATGCTGAGACCCTTTAATACAGTTCCTCATGTTACAGTGAGCCCTCAACCACAAAGTTAAATTTATAACTGTAGTCTTGCTACTGATTTTGTCTGCGTGTGTACATGTATGTAAGTCAGAAGACAAGCTGAGGAGCTGGTTCTCTCCTCCCATCCTGTGTGACTGTGGGATTGGACCCTAAAGGCCTTTAAGTACACTTTATAAGCACTTTATAAGCTGGTCTTTTGGTATTCTCTCTTACCTGTTTCCTTTACAACTTTCTTCCTCCCCTACCGAAGCCACTATAACTGACATTCATTTCTTTCTTTGCTTTTCTTCAGGGTCCTAAGTAAACTGGCTCTGGTTTCTCTTGCTCTTTCTTCTGTGTTTTCTGTCTTTTGCTCTTTGCCCTAGATTTTTTTTTCTGACTACTATCTGCTTATCTTTTATTTGGACAATTTAATCTAAATAATTCTATCATTTTTCAGAAGTTCTGTTTTTCATCTCTGCTATGTTAACTTTTTTTCTTCCTTATATGAATACTGTAGAGATTCATATAAGCCTGTCCTGTTTCCTTCTCTAAGCGTGGTGTCCTAGCTGTTTGCTCTTTTGAGCCTGTGAGTTCTAGAGCATTGAGGCACCTGTCCTTGTCAAACACTGAGGTTACTAATTTTTACTTAAGATATTCTGTTCCCCCGTGTGCAGGATTGCATTGTTGAATTATTGAGGTTTTTTTCCTAAAATTCTTTACATATTGTCATTTGCTTCTGCTAGACAACTGGGGTGCTTTCAAGAAGAAACACTAAGTTAGAGGAAGGACACACCAAAAATGTCATAGGCTCCTGAAAGATGACTTGTTTGTAATCCACACTTTGCCAAGGGATGTAACCTGAGGCTCTGAACTGATTCAACTTCTGACTGTGTGTATGGTGTGGGCTTTGATTTTGATTGTCCTTCCTGCCTGAGGATCAGAAACTGGAAACTGGACTTGTAGAGATTGGCAGACGCAAGCAGGAAAAACAGGTCTCTGCACTTGCCTCTCTAGGTTCCTATTTTCCCTTCATTTTTGGCTTTGGAATGTCTTACTATGTTCTCAGCCTAATGCTTTGCAAAGACAAAACTACCTTATTTGGTAACTTGAATAGGAGATTGCATCCAATAACCTACTCTACCATTTAACAGAAACTTCCATTTGTTATTTTTTTTGTAGGCAAAACTCTCCTTTACATTGATTGTTAACAGGCCTAGAATTTGAAGGATGATCACGATTAGTGGTGAAACTTCTACAGATCTTTATTTTCCTTCTTACAAACTTGGGTTGGCTATTTTGACATCGACTCTCCTGGACCTTCATTCCCTTCCCTACAGTGACCTTGTGACCAGGGAGGTAGCTGAATTGGCTGTGCTTCTGTCTCCTATTCGCAGATGCTGATGAATGGCAGGAGTCAGAGGAGAGTGTGGAGCACATCCCATTCTCTCACACCCGGTACCCAGAGCAGGAAATGAAGACGAGATCCCAGGAGTTCTACGAACTTCTCAATAAGAGACGCTCTGTCAGGTTCCTCAGCAGCGAGCAAGTCCCAATGGAGGTCATTGAGAACGTCATCAGGGCAGCAGGTTGGTAATTTGGGTGCTGAGGCTTGGAGAACATCAACTCCCCCGAAGCTGTGAGAGCGTTGGAACAGCACTGAAGTCCAAACATGCAGACGGCTGGAGGGCTGGAGTCGTTTGTTTATTTATGAAGGCTTTCCCACTGTTCGTGATGGCCAGTGATTTTTTTACTTGCTACATTTTAACTCTTTGTGTGTGTGTGTGTATGTGTTTGTGTGTGTGTGTGTGTGTGTGTGTAAAAGATGTGATGACAGTTTACAACTTGTGAAGTCGATACATTGTGTGAACTTCTGTTTAAAACTAAATATTCTGAATAGGTTAGTGCACAGTGCAGGAGAAATCTCTCTCCCCTCGTTGAAACAGGACCCTCTTCTACACTCAATTCACATTTACATGTTTATCTTCCAGGAAAAAACTTTCCTGACATTCAGGTACAGTAATTGGTCGAGCTAATAAAGTAGCAAGATTTCCTTATGTGGATTTGCAAAGTGAACTGAAGCAAGATCAAGTCACTGAAATGTAAATTCCTGTCTCCGCTGACGGGGAAGCTAGGAACTGTGCTGCTCCGCACTCCTCTGTGACTGTCCTTGCTATGGTCCTGCTCTGTCTAAGCCACATTTAAGCTCCTGTGTGGAGCTTGTCACATACCCACTGAGACCCAGCTCTAACCCAAAATGCGTCAAGAACATTTTGTTTCAGCTAAGAATACAAATGCCTTGGATAGTTGTACCCTTAACCTAAGTGGCAACAAATTACCCCAACCTTGTGAGGGTGTGCATATGTGTGTGTGTGTGTGTGTGTGTGTGTGTGTGTGTGTGTGTGTTTAAGGTAAATTTCTCTTCTCTTCTTCCTCCTTCTATGGCAGTGCTTCTCAACCTTCCTAAGCTGTGACCCTTTAATACAATTCTTCGTGTTGTGATGACCCCCAACTATGACATTATTTTCATTGCTATTCATAACTGCAATTTTGTTACTGTTGCTAATTGAAATGTAAATGTCTGACACGCAGGACATCTGATAGTTGGACCCCTGTGTGGTTCTCAACCCACAGGTTGAGAATCACTGCTTTGGAGCTTTATCACGTCGTCCTTACTTATGCCTGTGATCCTCCTGCCTCAGCCTCCCTAGTGCTGGATGGGATTCCAGGCACGCATCACCACAACACCTGCTATTGTGCTACCTCTTAACAAGCAACTTTCCGCTCCTCTTCAGTCTTACGTTGATTTTAATGTGACGGGCAACAGGAACCGCGCCAAGTGGGGCCCACACCGAGCCCTGGACCTTTGTGGTGGTGAAGGACCCAGATGTGAAGCATCAGATCCGAGAAATCATCGAGGAGGAGGAAGAGATGAACTACATGAGGAGGATGGGAGACCGGTGGGTCACAGACCTGAAGAAACTGAGGTACAGAGCTGATGAACTAGGGAGGCTTGTCTTTGACTGTCAAAGGACGAAATTACCATGGTAGGCCCTGGGTTTGTGGGATTCAACGTTATTTTTATTACTTATTTTATTTTGATGATGTATAAGCCGCTTATATTAGTATGGCTCAGTGTGATATTTGAATCCATGTACGCAGGCTGCATGGGTCAAGTCTCACCCTGTTTCTATTTTGTTTTTTTTTTCTCACTTTATTTTGAAGTGGTTGTGAAAAGTAAGAACTGGCTTCTGCAAAGGCACTGACCCAAATCATTGCTGCTTTTCATTATTTTTAAAATGTTGAAAGATTTATTTTATATTTTAAATTATGAATAATATCATAATGTGTATGTCGGGGGTGGGTATGTATGTGCAAGTTCCCATAGAAGTCAGAGGTATTGGATCCCCTGGAGCTGGAGTTACAAGCTCTTAACAGCTGCCTGATGTGGTTGCAGGAACCTGAGCATGGGTCCCCTGGAACAGCATAAAGTGCTCTTAACTGCTCAGTCATCTCTCCAGCCCAGAAATAATCACTTCTTGGCTAAAACTGATGAATCACTTCACTTTCCACCAGTCTAGAACATAATATTGCGACACGCTTTTTAAGATCTTGAATGGAGAAAATTGAGTTTTGTTTTAACTAAGGACAAGCTTAATAGATCTGAGCCATCAAATAGACATGGGTACTGTAGGTTCCCTGCAAAAGAAAACAGAGAGGAAATAGGGTGATGGGGGTCAAGGTAGGTGGGTACTGGCTCTCACCTCTCAGAAGGTTCTAAAGGAGGCAAGCCCAAGTGCTTAGCTCTCGGAGCACAGAGAGGCCCAATACCTCTGTCTCCCTGAGGTGGGCCTTCTGTGACAGGTTCTTTATCGCCCATCTGACACTCCACAGTGATGGGCCTGAGAAGAACAGTGGGGTCACAAGCATGGAGACAAGGTAGGACTTCTAGCCCAGGAGCGAGAGCAAGGGCGAGAAGATCTAGAACCCTCTGCCATGTTATCCCGAGGGGGACAATTTTCTCTAGGATGTTTATACTGTATCAGAACTCATGTGTCATGGAGAACATTACTTCATACCATGCTCTCAGATAGATGTGGAGTACTAACAATGAAGCTATAATCCTTACTGTCTATTCCTGGGAAGAAATGGCTGAGTAAAAGTCAGTTTGAGGTCTGCCCTTAGTGAACTACTAAACTAGCTGGACACTTGAGAAACTGTCACCCCTCTCGCTTCCCATCACCGACACAGAACTGTCCTCTCCTCTGCACCCATTGCCATTATATACACCTTCCATGTATCTAAAACAGCCGCACCACTCAGCATTTTCACTATGCTTACTTTTCTTCTGATTTTATAGGCTTTTTTGTTTATAAATCTATAATCAAATAAAGTACCTCTGGAGAATACAATTCAGTTACAGAGTCACTTAACCTACAATATGTACATAGGGACATACTTGCACACAGACACAGATACACACACACACACACAAATACACACACACACACACACACACACACACACACACACAGGCGTTCAAGGAGCCCAGGTTTAAAAGTCTCTCATTATCCTCATTTAAAAGCCTCTTGTGTCCAGAATTGCAGTAGATGCATATTAGGCAATGAAAGACATCGTAGTTAAAAATGATGGGTGCCAATGGGAGCTGGGCAGGTGGCTCAGAGGTAGGAGCACTTACCAGACAAGCCTGAGGACCTGGGTTTGCAGCCCTAGCACCCGTGTATGGGAGTGTGTGCTGGAGAGATGGCGCAGAGATTGAAAGCATGTACTGCTTTTCTGGGGGACCTGCACCCAATTCTCAGCAACCAAATCAGGGACTCACAATTACCTTAACTCTAGCTCCAGGGCATCTGACACCGCTGGCTTTTTATACCTGCACTAACTATATATACCCACATACAGACACACACACACACACACAACACACACACATGCACACACATAATTTAAATGATAATATAAACAATGTTCTTAAAAAAAAGCTAGAAATGATTGAGCACACCTGTCACTCCATTGTTATGTGAGTGGGGCAGAGACAGGAGGATTACTGGGACTTGCTGATTGCCAGCTTGGTCCTAGCTTCAGTGAGAGAGACTGTCTCCGGGGGAATCAGATGGAGAGCAATAGAGCAGAATGTTGGATGTTTTTCTCGGATCTTCAACATGGGCACATGGGCATGTGACCAGTACACACCTCACACACAGACACATACCACATACATATGTGCCACAGGCATACACACGGAACGGCAAGTGGACAACGTGCCAAGTCACTATTTTCAGCCGCCTTTGAAGCCCGTAGCTGGTATTTTCAATATGTAACGTGGGTCCAGCTGACCTTAAAAACTTTACTGTTCCAGGTCTGGGGAGACCTCTACCCAGACCTGAATTTACCAACTCTCCTTTCAGGGGTACTCGCTCTTGCAGCTTTCTATTTGCTCTCATATGTCTTAAAGAATTAGTATAAAACTGAATTAACCAAGACTAAACAAAAAATATCAGTTGATAAGATACATAAAGTAAATGGAAAATATGTTTGAGCGATCCGCTTGCCTTCGAATATAGGTGAGCTGCTTAACCGTGTTGTAGAATACTATTTTAAGATGTGTTACATGTGTTTATGCTGGGGAGCATTTGTTTTAACGATGCAATGATGTGTTGCATTCTTTTATGTTGCATTTGTTTAACTCTGTGAAGCTGTGTTACTGTGCCAGCCTGAAACATCTGACTGGTCTAATAAAGAGCTGAATGGCCAATAGCGAAACAGGAGAAAGAATAGGTGGGGCTGGCAGGAAGAGAGAAGAAATTGGAGGAGAAATCTGGGAAGAGATCGAGGAGCAAGGAAAAAAGGGACCAACCACCCAGCCACACAGCCAGACATGAAATAAGAAGGAAAGAAAAGTTATAGAGAAAGGTAAAAGCCCAGAGGCAAAAGATAGACAGGATAAGCTAAGAAAAGCTAGCTAGAAACAAGCCAAGCTAAGGCCAGGAATTCACAGGTAAAAATAAGACTCCATGTGTGATTTGTTTGGGAGCTGGGTGGTGCCCCCCGAAAAGAACAGAGATTAAAAGAGTAAAAACAACAGCAAACCAGCTCATAATCATCCTCAAATCCTTTAAAACTGTGTATTATTTACCTTTACTCTACACATCTTTTATTTACTTCTTTTAAATTTTAATCAGGTCTGGAAAAAGGATTAGGCGATTAAGAGCACTTGCTGCTCTTACAGAGGACCTGAGTTTGATTCCCGGCACTCACATGGCAACTCACAGTGGTCTGTAACTCTGGTCCCAGGGGATCCAGTGTCTTCTTTTGGCTTCTCTGGGCACCAGGTATGCACATGGCATACATACATGCTTACATGCGTACAAAGCACTCATACCCGTAACATAAAATAAATATTTTAACGTTAATTTTGATCATTATGAATATGATCAGAATCTTAAGTCATGAAAATGTCAAAAGCATAGTACAAATCACACAGCAGAATGCAGCCTGGGACACGGCACAGTTTCTTGGGGGTGCTCATCTCCCTTGGTACAGGATGGAGAGCAGCTGCTGGCCTGCTCATGGCCTGCGGACAGCAGCGGGAGTCATGGGGACCTCTGAATGCTGGAAATCCAGGGAGCCCAGACAGTGCTAAAAAGGATCCTTTTATATCGGCATTTCTGAGATTTCAAATTGTGATGTTTGTATTAGTACAAGCCACTTTCCACGTTAACTTGCTTCATCCCCACGATGAACACGTGAGGTGGGAACACAGGAGCAGGCTCCACACACAAGGAAGCAGCAGAGAGAATGCAGCCAGCTACCCTGGCTCCAGAGTTGATCTAAACAATGAATGTTCCATCTCTGTGAGGTGGGAAATTACTAACAATGGGGCTAAGCTGGCTGAATGGGCCAGAAGACCCTTGAGAGCCATGTCATGAGATCAGCAGAGGAATATACACTTCTGGAGTGTTTAAAATAGTGACATGTAATTAGGCTGAACCATAAAATGAATAGGGACCACCTCTTGATAATTAGTTGCACATAATAGCCCATGGGGAACAGGAAGCAGTTAGCTCTCTTTTCGCCATCTCTTCTAGAATGAAGTTTCAGCACAGATGTAGGGGGCCAGAGTAAGGGAACCAAGGAAGATATGTTTGGAGTTGAAGGACAAAATTTTCAAGGTATCATTGATACCCATTGGCTCTCTCAGAAGCCACTGCCTCTTCCCCCAGCGAGGGCTTCTTCTTCCATCATCTGCTAATACCCCGTGCTACCACTGCTGTCTCCTCCACTTGCTCCTTTCCTTGTCCTGGAACCCTTACCTCCTCCTTCTGTTCTCCCCAGCCTGGCCCTCTTTTGACCACCCTCCTGCCTGTGGCATGGCCCCGGCCAGGCTTATGGTTCCCCTCTATCAAGGATGACTTTGTAGTTCTCACTCACACTATCCACGTTCCTGAAATGGATTTTATCACAAGTTGCTCTCGTCAACAATGCAGCGTAAACCCTCCATCACCTACCAAATGAAGGCCAAGACTTTGCAAAATCAACAGGTACCTACCAGCCCACCCATGGCCTGGCAAGCCCGCCATCCTTCTGGCTCCGGGAAGTTTTCTGGCCTCCCACATCCTCTTTCCTTACTGGCCATACTCATCCATTCATTCCTCCTGGGGCACTTTCTCCAAATCTCCTTCCTGTTTCTGTGGCTTCCAGTGTTCTTTTCCAAATCAACACTTTGCTCGGAATACTTGGATGCACTTGTTATCTGGTTCTTTAGTACTGCCCAGCAGGCCTCATTTTGCTGAGTATCAGCTTGGTGACCCCAGGCTGTCTCTTTCAACCTTTCACAAGATTTGCAATGCTAACACACACACACACACACACACACACACACATTTTTCAACTTCATTAACCTTATAGAAAAAAGATGAATGTGAAAAAGAGTTAAAAATCCAGTCTTTTTAGCTTTAAATAGAAAAGGCAAGTAAATGCGTATTTAAACTAAGTAAATGTGTAGATAAACTAGGGTAGTTTTTTTTAAAAAAGAAGAGAATAAAAAGCAACCCAAATTTGAGTAAATATTCTCCTGAATATCTCTCTATGGCATCCCTCCAGAACCAATTGGATTAAGGAGTACCTGGACACCGCGCCTGTTCTGATTCTCATTTTCAAACAAGTGCACGGTTATGCTGCAAATGGAAAGAAAAAGGTCCACTACTACAATGAGATCAGCGTGTCCATTGCCTGTGGCATCCTGCTGGCTGCGCTGCAGGTATGTTACCCACCCACATGCCCAAGGTAGACCAGGAAGACAGGGAACCAAGATTGGCTTTAGCCAGTGGTTCTCGCTGTTCCTAACACTGTGACCCTTTAACGCAGATCCTCATGCCATGATGACCGCCAACCAAAAAATTATGTTGTTGCTACTTCATAAATGTGATTTTGCTACTGCTATGAATCATAATGTAAATATCTGTGTTTTCCAATGGTCTTTAGGGGTTATGACCCACAGGTTGAGAACCACTGCTTTAGCAGGAAGTTTCAGGCAAGTTTCCAATTAGGGGTCATTTGAGAATTGTTTATCTAAAGTTGAGTTCCTAGAAAAGGTCAATGTGATTGACAGCAAACCCTGGAAACCTGGATTGGTGGGCATCATGATTCTGCAGGCTGATTTTCTCCCTGGAAATTCACTTGTAATATCTCAGGGTCGGAAAAGCAGTGTTTGCTCTCTTCCATAAATAGCATGGAGCTTAGGGCTCTGAGCAGTCACAGGAGCAGAAAGCAGAGCCAGAAAGTCTCAGAGATACACTCCCCTCAGCGCACACTGCTCCTTTCTGGGCTGATGTGACAATTAAGCAACCACCAGGCTCTCCGCTCCTTCCTTGAGAGGTTCCCTATCCTGCATTGCCTCAGGAAGACAGCCACATGCTTACAAACTTTTCTGCAGAGGTCCTAGAGCAACAGAAATGTGAAAAGGAGCAGGACTAAGCTCTGCCTCTCAAACCCTATGCCATCTTCGGGAAACTCTGGGGATTAGATAGTGTATTAACAGTTCATCTGATGGAGACTTGGGGTTCCGGGGAGGGATGACGGAAAGCTAAACACACAAATTAACGCAATGAACAATATTGCAAGAGAGAGTGGTCCTGCTTGGAAGGAAGGGTCAGTTTTATACAGATGAGGTTCCTCGGCATCTCTTAGAAAGACGTGGCTTGCATCTGACGCCTTACAACATCAGGCTGTTGCTGCTTCTCAAACCACCCTGAGGAGCCTGGCTTTGGCTTTTCCTCCTGTAGGCAGACGAATGAAGGTGTCTTGGGACAGTGTCCACCATAGAACGTTGCAGTTGATTTAGGTTTGGGGAGAAGCAGGGTGAGCCTGGAGCCAGCCCACTTGCCACAGTGCCCTTGGCCTCTGGAAAGGGTGAGCCAGACTAGTGTTCCCGTAGAGCTTGTTGCTTTCTAGTTTCCCAGAATTCCAAGGCAGTTTATGACTGGGGGAAGAGAGAAAAGTGTTCCTGGAACCTGATTCCTAGCACAGTGACTTGATGGGATGGGATGGGATGGGATGGGATGGGATGGGATGGGATGGGATGGCCATGCAGGAAGCCAGAGGCAGCTCCTGGCCTTCCTATGGGCTCAGGCTTCAAGGTGGCCAGGTGACTGGGGAAGCGTGGGTAGGAGGGGGAACAGCTGGGGAGGGGCCCAGAGGGCATCGTATGCTTATATGGATACGTCTGCCTGTGCTTCCCCAGCATGTGTCACCGGCCCCGGGTTTTATTATTTTATGAGTTATGGGTTCTGTGAGGTTGGGACCCAGGTCCTCAGGCCTGCAAGGAAAGTACTTCACTGATGGAGCCATTTCCCTAGGCACTGCATGCCTCTTGTGGATGAAGATATGTCATGGTGTGTACAAGACCTCAGGAGACCTTGTAGTAATTCACTCCAGATCCTTATAAATGTGTGGGTTCAGAAGTTACTATTATGACAATTAATAACAAATAATCATCAGATTGGTAACTGGAATTCTGGAAAGAACATCTGTCAGGAAAACTACAGTGAACTTAGACTGTGGACAGTATTGTTGGACTGCTGTTGCACAAGACACAGACCAGATCCTAAGCTTCTCTTTGCTATTCTTTAAGGATAGTTACATTCTCTCTCTCTCTCTCTCTCTCTCTCTCTCTCTCT
>NC_022034.1:17720401-17736907 GCF_000317375.1 Microtus ochrogaster | reverse complement strand
TGCAAAGTCACTTCCATAACACAGTCATTCCTATTGCTCACTCATCATTAAAAAATAAGACGTTATTCTTCGAGGTGTTTCCTGCTGCTTGTCTAAAGAGGCGTCAGGCGGGGGAGCACTGGCAAGGTTCACAGGGCATCACCTAAGCTGCCAGCCTCTTTGCCACCCAACTTCAGTGAGAAGTAATAAATGAGCAGGAGTAGAAAAGATGAGAACGGCCCTGGGCTGGAGAAAGAGTTGTGTTTTACCTGACATTAAAGTGCTTGTTTGTTCTGTCTTGTTTCAGAACGCAGGGCTAGTGACAGTCACGACCACGCCCCTCAACTGCGGTCCTCGTCTGAGGCTGCTCCTGGGCCGTCCCTCACATGAGAAGCTGTTGGTGTTGCTTCCTGTGGGGTACCCCAGCAGAGAGGCCACAGTGCCTGACCTCAAGCGGAAAGCTCTGGACCAGATCATGGTGACAATATAATCAATCACCCCGTGCTGGGATGACACTTGCTTCCCCCACCCCACCCCCCGGGTCTGCTGGCTTCTCTTGCTCTCTGAGTCAGATCTCCTCTGCACACTGGTGAACAAGAAAGGTACTTCTCATGTGATGAAATCTTTCCGCATCTCTAGAACTTTCTGTCCAGTAAGTACTGTTTTGGATGAACTGTTTTAGTGAACACAGAGCAAGAGGTCAAGAAGCATACACACCTTAACTCCTCTACAAAATTAGAGGCGATTATTTTCATTTACTTAAAACATTCCTATAGAGAAGTCACATTTGAAAGTTTGCTGTAGTTCCAAGGGTTACCTATACAATGATTTATAATTTAAATGTTACCAATCATGTGGTCTTTTGGCTCTTTGCTTTCTGGTGGCTTTGAGACTATGAACGTGCTATTGAGACCTATTCTGCTACTGGACTTCATGGAAATACAATCCTGAATGAAAACCATTAAAGTCACTAAAATGTGGTACTCACAGAACAAGGAGGCCTGTCTCTGTGCCATGACCTTGCTGGCAGTTATCTGTACATTATAACTGCATGGGGTGTGTCGAAGCTGGTTTATACTAGCATGTGGAACCTGGGGATTAACTATTCTGGAATTTTGGAACAAGTAATTCAATTGGTTGTAGCTTAAAATTGCCCTTGGTGAAGGTGTTTGCACAGAAGGAGTTGGCAGCCAGCACAGAGCAGTACCAGCTTTTTGGAGAAACTGCTCACCACACACAGCCTTTCCTTCCTTCTGCTCTCATGAAACACACGTACCTGTTCTTCAGGAAACAGCAATATTCTATGGGACTTCCCTGGGGACAAGTGTCCTGCCAGAGCTAGTCAATCACCCCTCCCCACCCATTGGTGCTCCCAGTGTCCTGGTGTCCATGTCTTTATTTTTGTTGTTTGGGCAGTTGTCCATCCAGCTAGTCTACTCGCTTCCTGGTGTCACTACCGTGGCATCTTCCTCCTTCTCCTCCTCCTCCCCATTTTCCTTTTGTCCTTTTCTCCCCGCTATTCCTCCTTTTCTTCTTTGCACCTCAGCTGGGCTGTTAATGAGAGAAAGCCGGTGCCCCCTCGTGTGGGGAAGATGGTCTTTCCTTGCTCTGAGACAGAATTAGACTTACAGGAACCTTTAGCCTTGAGGTCCTTTGAAGTATCTAGATGCTCCCAACATCTACACATCTTCGGTTTTCTCTACATGCACTCCCCCCACCCCGTGACCAGTGTGTGTTCCTAGGGTTTTACTGAAATGAGGTTTCTTTTAATGCTATTGTGGTTTTTGTAGATTCTCATCGGTGGGAATGGGAACCAATTTATGTACATCTTATTATTGTATTGGACAAAGTTTCTCTGAGTTTCAAATATCAGAATAATAAATACTTGGTTGTCACAGTATAAATAAACACACACACACACATATACACACATGTCATCTTTTTCTAAGGTCTGGAAACAAAGCTCAAAATTTTCTTTGATGTTGTTTTCATCTGTTCTGCAGAGTAAAACTGAGGTGCAAAAAGGACCTTGTTGCCTTTGTGGGGTCCCTCCTAGCCCCACACAGGGAAGGTGGGGAAGGAAGAGGGTCCCCATTGTGACTGTTCAGGTATATAGCCACTAGAGAAGATGAAGAGAGCCAAGGTTCCACAGGAGTGGAATGAGGGGCCCTCAAGTAAAGAGCATCACAGGGAACTAGCTGGTCATTTTCCTATCATTGTCTCTAAAGATACACGACCCTGGTCTCTCATGTTCAACAAAGCCACAAAGATAAAACTCTGGGAAGGGCTTTGGCAGATGCCTTTTGGGGAATTCAGAACAAAATAACGGTGGTAGTGGTGAGGTGGTGGCGGTGATGATGATGGTGGTGGTGGTAATAGTGGTGGTTGTGGTGATGGTGATAGTGGTAGATAGTGGTGGTGCTGATGATGATGGTGATGCTGATGGTGGTAATGCTGATGGTGGTGATGATGCTGATGGTGGTAATGCTGATGGTGGTGGTGGTGCTGATGGTGGTGGTTGTGGTGATGGTGGTGATGCTGATGGTGGTGGTAATGCTGATGGTGGTGGTGATGCTGATGTTGGTGATGCTGATGATGGTGGTAATGCTGATGGTGGTGGTGATGATGATGGTGGTGCTGATGGTGGTGATGCTGATGGTGGTGGTGATGCTGATGGTGGTGCTGATGATGGTGGTGATGCTGATGGTGGTGCTGATGGTGGTGGTTGTGGTGATGGTGGTGGTGGTAGTTACTAACTAGGGAGCACTGTAGTTTGGGTATTGATAGTTCATGTGTGGCACACGACAAAGTACACAGGGACAAAGCACCACATATACAACTTACTACAACGACAAAGAAGGAGCTCCCACATGGGAGGAGTGGAACAGAGCAAATCTCGCTACTGTCTTCCAATGAGAGGTAGACCATAGGCATGTTTTTTTAGTTAAATTTCCATCTCAGGAGTACTGAGGACAGTCCATTTCCTGTTTCTTATTTGCTCCTTATGGGAGGAAAAGTGCTTTCTCTGATAAGTGAAACTGGGGGGAAATGGATATTGCACGTGCTCAAACACTAACATGTACTCTGCCTTATGCCGCATTGCACATGCTCAGACGCCACTGTGTACTCCATCTTACACCACATGGACAAATAGGGTGACTATTCACCAGAAAGATGGTTCACCAACTGATGTGTCTGAAGGTTTGAGTTTTTGAAGAGCATTCAAATTGATAAACTATTTTTTAAGTATTTAATTTTTAAGGGCTCAAATGCACCTGGAATTTTGCATTCTAACTGGAAGAAATATGGTTATCAGTGAATATTTTGCCTGAGGGGAATAAGAACCGTAATGGCTATTTCCTAGCTACCTACAGAGTAGCCCCTTATTATTTGGGTGAAATAGAATTATGAAACATAATATCACCAATCTACACAGAAGTACAAAAAATGATGAGAACGAAGTGGCACCAACTCTGCCTCCATGGTGCCCTTACCTCCCCCACTAAAACAAAGCAGAGTGGAGAGAGTAGCCAGCACCCTTCTGGGTGGTCTCAGCTAATCTGTAGAGAATGTGCTGGGGAGACTCAGGAGGGGACCGTGTCCAAGCAGCAGTGCCGCCAAGTTAAACAGAGCAGTGCTGCTGGAATGTGAACGGCTTTAATCCCATTCTGGGGAGTTTCTAGAAAGTCACACGAAGGGGAGTGGCACGTGTTACGACTAGAGAACTGCGGCTCGGCATCAAATGCAACAGCATTGGAGCATTTTTAGGGCGACATGGAAACATTCGAGCGGAGAACTGGAGCCTGTGAGGTCAGGCAGGAAGTGGCATTAGATGGGTAGAACTTCCAGTTTGGAACAAGGGCTCTAAAATGTCATCCTTCTGAAGCATACAGAATAGAAGCCCCTTGTCCATGGGATAATAACCCCAAACAAGGCTTAGGATCCTCATTCCCCAGCTCCGGAGGACCTTATCTCACTCCTGTCCACCCTCCTCAGCTGATCTGAGACATCAATCGTGCTGCGTTCCTGCTCAAGGGCTGCTACTTTCACACCCCTGAGTCCCCTGGGGTACAAAGTCTGTCCCTTGTTGAGTGAGTGGCTTACCAAGACCTGGGACATGTGAAACTAAACACAAGGATGTTGAAAAGCACCACATCCGTATTATTGATACTTTCAGGCTAACTGTAAGGGGAAATCTCATTGTGTTCTGTTTTCCTTGTTGAAGTGAATTAAATGTTTAAAGAGCTCACCATCTGAAGCTAAAAGGCAAAATTGGTGTTTGGGTTGTGATTTGACAGAGGGATATAACCTGTCATAGCTCATTAGCAATATATGAACAGACTCATTATAACTTTATCAGGCTTAGAGATGCTTAGGTAGGTGAGAATTCCAAGGCATGCCTGGCGCTACACACCTGTAATCCCAGCTACTCAGGAGGCCAGTGCAGGAGAATCCTTAGGTTTGAGACCAATCTAGGCAACAGTGAGACACTCTCTCAAAAATAAATTAAAAAGTACATGAGAACGGCGTAATTGGTTGTAAACCATCATGCTAATATTTGAAATGCTAAAAATTCAAATATAATGCATTATTATAAAGAGTTGGAAAATTTGAAAATGATTTTAGTTTATTTTGTATATTATGTGTGTGTATGTGTGTCTTTCTGTGGTAGTCTATGCATGTGTAAGTGCAGGTGGCTTCAGGGTCCAGCAGAGAGCATTGGGCCCTGGGAGCTGGAGTTACAGGTAGTTGTGAACCCCCTGACATGGCTGCTGGGACTTGGGTTCCCTGGGAAAGCAACAAGCACTTTTAGCTGCTGAGTTATGTCTCTAGCCTTCAGGAGTTGAACATTTTTAAGAGACTCATGACTTACTGGAATTTATCTTGTTGAGTTTGAGTTAATGAAGTATTTATCTAAGTTGTTCTTCCTCGAGGAGATTAATTTTATTTTATTTAAAATTTATGTGCTAGTAATATGTATGTCTAGTCAGTTTTAATTTATATATACTGTTATAACAAAATATCAAAGATGGGGCCATTTATAAACAAGGAAATTTCTTTTACTCAAAGTTCAGCAGGCCGTGTTTCATGGAAGCCTTTCTGTGTGTTATAACGTGGATAGAGACATCATAGACGAAAGAGTGAGAGATCAAACATGGAGGCTCACGCCATTTTTCAGAGTTAGCATTATTCGCTTCACGGAGGCACAACCTTACCTCTATAGATTTCCCATCAGGCCTTGCCTCCCAGCATAATTGCCTTGGCAACTGGGTATGCTTTTAGGGGGGTGGTTTGAAGATACAGCATGGCTAAAACGTAACAAACAAACCCAACTCTGGAGTCTTACACAAATGGGATTGTTTTCCCCTCCTCCTGCTTGGAGGAAGATGTTCAAAACCAAATCCACCAGGTCAGAGAATTCAGGACCATCCTCAACTGCTCATTTGCCCTGTCTCATAGCCATGAACCATGGCCTCCACCATCACAGCCAAACTCAATTCTGGAAGAATGATAAGTTTTCAAAAATACAGTGTGCACATTGAATATCAATGCAGAAATATCAATCTGTTGTCCATCTCTCTCCTCATCCATCTACCTATCAATTGGATGACGTGAAAGAGACAAAAGGTGTCTAGGAACAGGGATCCGTATTTAACAGTAGCTTCAAGGAAGCCTGCTGTCCAGGTGAGGAAGAAACAGACAGCAATCTCTAGTGGACAAATCAGTCTTCAGGTGGTCAAGACCTTCCGTCTGCCAAGGGAGAGTTTACCAAGCATACCTCCAGCCTTGGCCCTTGCTCCTAAGCCCCAGACTCTCATGCTGGACTGCTTTCCATACAGACATCTTCCAGCTGTCAGCTTTCTCTGTCCAAAGTAGTACTTTGTTTTTCATCAACCTTTACCCGAACTGTCAGTTCACGCTCCCATTGTTAGGGTTCCAGTTTAGAAAGGATCTCGGATCATTCTTTTACCCCAACATTCCATTAGTAAACATTACTGACTCTGCTTCCAAATATTGTCCATGGCAAAGGAGTGTGAAGAAGCAATGTTGTGGGCAGCTGTGAAAAATAAGATCTTTGCTCTAGTGGAGGGGTATGCTAGTGTCTGCTTCTAGTATCCACAGTATCTGGTATAGAGGCAGACTCCCTCGTGAATCCTCACACTCAAGCGCACGCATGCATGCATACATGTGTGTGTGCGTGTGTGTGTGTGTTGTGTTGTGTGTTAAACTAAGCCCCTGACAGAACTCTGCGCTCAATGTCCTCTCTACCTCCAAAGGCTTCTTGTTCTAGATGCTGTTATAACTGGCTGCTTCCTGTCAGTGATGTTTTTAGCTCAACTGTGACCTCTTGAGGAGCTTTTGACTACTCAGTCCTTCCGTGCTCTAAGTTTTCTGTCCCTCAAACAAATGCCTGTAGTACTGACTTATTTTGGGTGCTGGACTTCAGGTGTCCAGCCATTGTTTGTAGGCCTCCACTAATATTCTGGGAGAATGAGCGCATCATAGCAAAGTGTTTTTGTCATGGTCAGGAAGTAAAAAAAAAAGAATAGGATCCCACTATTCCCCTCAAGGGGACATCTTCAATGACCAAAAGCCCTCCCTGTCATTATCTAAAGGTTCCACTGCCTTTCCATAGCTCATCTGTGGGGATCAAGACTTAAAATATGAGTCTTCAGAACATTCATCTCTAAACTGAAGAGTGCTGTGAGTTGTCTAAGACGGGGGTTCTCAACCTGTGGGTTGTGACCCTCTGTGGGGTGGTGTTAAATGAGCTTTTCACAGGAGTCTCATATCAGATACCCTGAAAAATCAGATATTTGCATTGCAATTCACAACGGTAACAAAGCCACAGTTATGAAGTAGCAACAAAAATAATTTTATGGTTGGAGTCACCACAACATGAAGAACTGTATTAGAGGGTCACAGCATTAGGAAGGTTGAGAACCACTGCTCTAAGGTCACCCATCCACCACGATTTGAGATTCCCTTACTGACTTCATCAAATCTGACTAAGAGGTACCAGTTATTGTCAAAACCATCTTCTGAGTAACCTTTCCATAGGTTCTGTCCCAGGGAAGAAAGCTGAGCATGAACTCACACTGACAACCAGGGGCCTTCCCCACACTGTCTGAACTGGCAAAAGGCAGACACGGGCTCCCAGTGCAGATCAGAATACAGCTCCGGAAGTTTCTTCGGCAAATGACTTTAACCTTCACGTACCAGAACATACCCAGGGAACCATGGATCCACAGTTGTAGTAGGAGCCTAGTCGGGATAGCACAAGGATGCGGGCCACTCCAGGAACTAACGGAGACCTCCTTCTAAAACCTGAGATCTTGTTGATCTTTACTTTAAAAGGCAAAGAAGGAAGCATGAAGAGGCTTTGCCCCCAGCTCCCCACACATTCTTGTGAGGGCCGCCCGGATACTGCCTTGAGCCAAGGTGGAGCACCCTGGACAGCTCAAATGTATGCGCAGGCTTAGAGACCATTGCTTTGTGTTTACCCTGGCTTCTCTTTCCAGTCATTTGCATTTGGTTTTCTTCCCACTTTGTCTTGGAGGCAGCCTGGGATGTATAAATCACTTAATGAGCAAGTAAACAGCAGGACCACCAAAGAGATGAAAAATAAAACCCCCAAGAGATGGGTCAGAGAGGAGCAATTGGAGAAAGCAGAGAGGGTGGGGATGGGCAGAAAGAATGTGCTCTCCCTGGGATTGTGATGGCACTACCTCATCCCCCAGGGACCAATTCTATTTCTACCCATTGTATCCATTGTATGACTGAACTAACCTCCATTCTCCCCATCTTCCCCATCTTCCCCTCTGAGAGAGAGAGAGAGAGAGAGAGAGAGAGAGAGAGAGAGAGAGAGAGAGAGAAGATAGTGAGCCTATTGCTGAAAAATAACTGTGAGAAGAAAAGGAGCAGGTTCCAACTTTGGGGAGTGCGGCAGTCATCCTGATGGTGTCCTTCTCTGGAGCGTTGGTTCATCAAATTAGATCATCATCTGGCTGGACCTCTGATGTCTTGTTTGCCTCTCTGCTCAGCCCAGAATGTCCTTCCTTGTCATCTCAGTTGTAAGGCCCCATCCTTTAAAGTTCAGCTTTACATCATGCTTATGAACAGCTATCCCAAAACACTCCAACCACACTGGGTGACTAAGACCAAGAGAAGAGGAGACCAAGGTGGCTCTTCTGATCGATCATCCAAACTTTCCACTTCCCTTTCAGCTATTGGTGGATAAGAGCCCAGTCTACCAGCTGTGTGTTCTCTGAGTACCTAGCAGAGGGCTGACATATGGCCCATCCTTGGTAAAACTTGGTAGAATGGTTGTCGACCACAGAGAGTCCCCATACTTTGAAGGGTGTCATAGGCTACCTGGAAGACTTAATCACAACAGTTTTTTAATTTTTGGTGGGAAACCTGTGAGGAAGGGTATTTGAGTCTAAGAGCTAGTAGTAACTGGGGGGCAGGGAGATGGTTCAGTCATTGAAATGTTTGTGCTGGAGGTGTAAAAACCTGAGTTCAATCTCCAGGATTTGCGTAAAAAGACTGGGCATGATGGTGCATGCTTGCAACTCTAGGAAAACATCCTAGGTTGAGCTCTGACCTCCATGAATACACACTTGCACACCTGCACACCTACACATAACCTACACATATCAAAATGGAGAGAGAGAGAGAGGGAGAGAGAGAGAGAGAGAGAGAGAGAGAGAGAGAGAGAGAGAGAGAGAGAGAGAGAAATAGAAAAAGCTGTTTTGGGGGACTGGTGTGGTTAAACCAAGTGCAACCTCTTCACTCTTTGGCACTCACATTTTATAGTTTAATTTCTGGCCACAAACCAGAGCAAGGAGCTAAATAAACATTCTTTCTGTAAAGTTTTGGACTTAAAATGAACCCAGTGAACCCAAAGGGCTCTGTCTAAACTCATATTCCTTCCCACTGTTAATCTTTGACAAAAGGATTATGGATAGGACCAACCACGTAACAGGTGTTATTCATTCTATCTGCTTCAAGAAGAGATTTAAAACAGGAGATACTTGTGGAAGTGGAGGGGATTCTGGGAAAGAAATGGACTAGTAAGGAGTGGGCTGCTCGGCCTCTGGGACTTCCTGAACGAGGCCAGAACACAGATGACCTGTCAGAGGGGAGTTTGATACCTAGGCAATGTAGCCACCTTTAGAGATCTGGCTTGAAGCAGAGAGCAGGGAAAGGGACAGACTTGTTTCCTAGTGGTTAGCTGAACTAACCTTCAATCTTACCTTTCTTCCTTTCCTTTTCCTTCTTCACCTACTTTAAAGACAGAGAGAGAGAGAGAGAGAGAGAGAGAGAGAGAGAGAGAGAGAGAAGGAAATCTGATAGCTTACTAAGAACATGAAAACAGAAAACAGCGCCTGAGAAAGTAAAATGTAGGAGACTCCCAGACCCCATGACAGCTGTGGAGAACTGACTCTCTTTCAACCTAACCCCGAAGTATCCATATGAACTGCAAAGCATGGTCCCAGTTTTACAGATTTCACTGTTATTGGAGTCAAAAGCACAGTCCTAGAGCCACAGGGCTTGTACTAAGCCCTAACAGTGATCATGGGGGAGCATTTCAACCTCTCCATTACATATTTCCTTTAGGGAACGTGGTGGAGGCAGTAGCTAACAGTGGCTCCTGCCTCCTAGGCTGTAGAGTTGAGGGCATCTGAACACAGTATCTGGACAGCAGTGTGAGCTCAGTCCTGAGAAGTCTGCTGTGGTCGAGGGATTCTACCTCATCCTCAGAAAAGCCCTCCCCGTTGGGAAGCCCCTTCCCTGTGACAATATTTGAACTTAGAGATCAAATGCCATCCATTCTTAGCCTTTAATCCGACATAGCTCTCTCTGTCGGTGGAAATCAAGTGCGGCCTTGACATCCAGCCAAAGGTCACCTGTCTCAAAGGCAGAGAGGCAGAAGCACAAGTAAGGCTCTTCTGACTCCAGATGATGTTCCAGTCACTGCTAAGCTCAGCTCCTGCCCCAACACGACTCAGGCTCACCTGCTGCAGCAGCGGAGTGAGGGGCCTACAGTCAGCTGATGAAGTAGCCATTGGAAGCCCTGTCACAGGGCTGGATGAGTCCAGAGGACCTGCTGGGGGATGGATGATGCCTGGGCCTCACCTCTGGTTGGCAGGTGGATCGGTTTATTCAAAACCTGTTCCCCTGAAAATGGGTTTAATTAGTGATCTCTCCACTATTCCCTGAACAGTCCATTCTTCCTCACCGACTTCTTTCATTCTTTTCTTTTCTTTCTTTTTTTTATCGTGTGTGTGTGTGTGTGCTTGTGTGTGTAATATAGGGACATTTACACGTCTGTGTACATGTACAAGAGGGTGTGTTTGCACAAGTACACACATGCATGTGGGGGTTAGAGGTCAACAACAGATGCTTTCTTCCATCACCCCCTTCTACCTTAATATTTGGAGACCAGATCCCTCACTTAGCCTGGAGCACACTGATTCAGCTAGGCTGGCTGGCCAGTGACCTCCGTGTATCTTACCTGTCTCTCCCCCTCCCAGGCTAGGGTTACAGATGCACACTGCCACATCTGACTTTGTCCATGGGTGTACATGGGGTCTGAACTCAGTTCCTCATGCCTTTGGGAGCCATCTCCCCAGCCCTCTCCAACTCTCTTTTTTGTCCACTTCATTCTGCCTGCACGGACGTATTGCACCATGTAAGCGCCTTATGTCTGTGGCTAGGAACTGAGTATAATAACATATTTTAATAAGTACAGTTCTAATTTGTTAAGGAGTAAAAACAAGGGCCGTGGTTCAGAAGGATTTGTGGTGTTAGATACTATATGTAGTGGACCCAGTGAGATGGAATAAGACTATAATAAAATGTAAAACTCCTCACAGATCAAGCATGTGTTTCGTAAAGTCGAAACAAGGTCTTTGGACTCATATCACAGATGTGTTGTGTGTGTGCCTGCAGCTAATGGACTGCTAATTTCCAACGAGGTGTTTAAATGTAATTAAATTAACACTTCTGCAGTTCCCTTAATTAAGGGCCAAGGGAATGAAGTGATTTGACTCCTGCCAAATTTTCTTCTGTGTCTGATTTTTTTTTTCCCACATTGAAAGCAGTTCTCAGAGTTTCCTAGCTTGGAGGCAGACACTAAGCCAGAGCCAGCGTGAACCCTGGCAGTGACCTATGAGGGGAAAATTGTGGGGGAGAGGAAAAAAGCTGGGGTAGAAATCCAGCTTAAAAGAGGCAGGATGTCCACTAATTAAAACTAATGCGGGACTTGAAATTCAAAGTGGTGGACAATGACTTTCATCCTTCGAGCCTTCCCAGCCAAAGACTTGTCCAGAGGCCACAAGCCCACACTGGATGTAATCTGGTTTGTTAAATACATGAAATTTCTTGTTGACGTCCTCCCTCCCTCCCTCCTTCCTTTCCTTCCTTCCTTCATTTTTTTTTTTTTATTTGCTGAAAGACTTTTTACTCTGCAACCCAAACTGGCCTGAAACTTACTATGTAGCATCTAATACATGATGGTCCTTCTGCTTCAGCATCCCACGTGCTAGGATTACAGATCATTCCAGGTGTGTGTGTGTGTGCGTGCTTGTGTGCCTGCCTGCCTGTCTGTCTGTCTGCCTGCCTGTCTGTCTGTCTGTTTGTGTGGTAGGTAAGGTCTTCACCATTGGGCTGTACTTTCAGTTCTCTTTAATATTTTAATATCTACTTTTGAAAGGTTTAAAGCAGTTGAAACTACTGAAACTTACTGAAAAGAAAAGGACCCCAGAAAAGTCCATAAAGTAAGAAAGCGTGCATGTACTGAGGCACACACCTTTTAGCACTCAAGTGCAAAGCCATAGAACTTAGTCCCAAGCAGTCACACAGCACCGAGCTATCCAAGCAGAAGGTCTCTTGAAAGCAGTCCTGAGCGCAGAGAGCCTTTCCAAAGAGTCATTCAGGGCTTACTCTTCATCATGTAAACCTGAAGCCACAGACAATTTTCACATGACACATGGCATTTGAGACCCAGCCCAGGCTATAGATTACAGCCATTGAAATAAATGATTCACTTCAAAATGATAAATTATATCACGGTGCTCAAATAACCCCAAGCCTTTCATTCAAGCAGATAGAATTCAAAATTCTATTTTTCCTTCTCAGCCATGTTTCTGTGATTCCTCATAAAGAAGCAAACTGGATACATGCCAGACAACCCCCAGATCTACCTTCACCCACAGAGAGGGAAGAGATGATTCTGACGCTCACTGGCCTCATTCTCTAGTGAGGTATCGACAGCTCATCATTTCAAACTGTTTATCAGATGAAGACTTAAAGGGAAGAATCTTTATTATATTTGAAAATTAGAAAGGAAATATGGGTTAAAAACTGTTAGGCCAACATGGGCCAGAATCCTATTGATTATAGAAACCCAGAGCATCTCAAGGGTGGATGCTCACAGTCACTCTGACGTTGATTCTATAAAAAGCCTCCGGTCGCTTCCGGTCATTTCCAGTCTCATAAAGCAACCGAGGAAGACACATGATGCTGATCTCTGGCTTCCACAAGTACATACAAGTACACACACATTTACAACACCGAGAGACAGAGACAGAGAAGACAGACAGAGAGAGAGCAAGAGACAGAGAGACTCAAATTTAAGCATCATTTATGTGACATTCTGCAGCTCCACTTCCTGCAGATGTAACCAACAGAGTTGAACAGGAATACCGGAGATACCGCGACCAAGTCTTACTCGTACAATGATCCCAGATCTGCGCCTATGAAACAGAACTGGGGGAAATCACCCTTAATTGTAGGGGACAAGGAAATAAACGACTATATCAAGATGAAGTCAAAACAATTCAGAAATCGTTGAGGCTTTTGAAACCCAGCTCATGCTAATGAGCCACAGCCTCAGAGCACAATCGATTGGATTAGTGTCTTCTTGGATGAATATCCAGTTATATGAAAGCTATGTTAAAGATGCAACAGCAACAATAATAATCCGCTGGTCACACTCTGAAGTAGATCCCATCAGCGGGATAAAGCTTGATCCTACTCCCTTAACCATGGGATACAATTTAAGTGAATTTGTTTCAAGTAAAGGCTTCTAGATGAGGTGATCATGGAGACAGCTCAGGCAGTGTCGTGTCTACCACGCAGACACCAGGACCCTGGGTCCCCAGCAATCACATAAAAGCTGTGCACGGTGCTAATGCTGCGCTCAGGGGTGGAGGCAGATGGATGCCTGCTTTTCTCTAGTCAGTCAGTGTAGCAAATTGATGAGCTCCTGATTCAGTGAGACCTCTGTCTTAAAGATAAGGTGGGCAGGCAATACTGAGAGACTCTTGGTCTCCACATACAACACACACACACACACACACACACACACACACACAAAGTTTCTAGATGTAAAAAGAAAATCAAAAAAGATCAGGCGTGGTGACACACATGTTTAACCTCGGAGGCAGAATCAGGTATTTTAGAGGCTGGGTCAGCTAGGGCTACATAGTAAGACTCTGTGTCAAAAACAAAACAAAACAAAAACCAAACAAACAAAACCCCTGAACTTTGCTATCTTATGAAGTATGGAGATAAAAAGCCTTGTAATGTCCTCACAGGGGTTCACACGCCCTGTTTGACTTGCAAGGCTGCAGCAGTCTATCCAGAAGTTTGGTAAAGGTGAAAATGAAATCTGTACAAAGCTCCTGTCAAATGCAAGCAGGACTCACAGATGAATTCCCAGATTAGGGCAAATTTTCTAGCTCATGAGCCCCAACCCATGAGTGAGGTTTCTTTTTTTTATAAGATTTTATTTTATTTTATTTAAAGATTTGAATGTTATGCCTGCACACCAGAAGAGGGCACCAGATATCATTGCAGATGGTTGTGAGCCACCATGTGGTTGCTGGGAATTGAACTCATGGCCTCTGGAAGAACAGCCAGTGCTCTTAACCCCTGAGCCATCTCTCCAGCCCATGAGTGAGGTTTTTGTTGTTGTTGCTGCTGCTGCTGCTGCTGCTGCTGCTGCTGCTGCTGCTGCTGCTGCTGCTGTTGTTTTCTTTCCTAACTCAGGGCATTAAATAACTCACACCAAACCCATTCTGGAGATCAAAATCATTCCTCCACAGTCACAGTCTTCAGACATGCTGAGGGTCTGCTTTGCACGCAGTTGTAAGTGGCATAGTTGTCTAATTTCTCACCATGTCATGAATTGAAATAGGAATTTAGAAGGCAAGAGAAGAGGTGAAAGAATACAAAAAAATCATCTTAAAGAAAAACAGGAGCTGGGTCTGGGAAGATGGCTGAGGTGAAAAGTGCTTGGTTCTCTTCCAGAGGACCAGGGTTTCTGGTTCCTTGCAAAGATAGCACCAACACAGGGAAGCTCAGGACTGCCTGGTGCTTCAGCTCAAAATAATACGAGGCCCTCTACTGGTCTCTGTGGGTACTACACTCACATGCACAGCCTGCACTGCCCAGACGTGGTTAAAAATAAAGGAAGGACAGGTACAGCTCACTAGCTGCTCACCGAACAGAGACTGATGCAGAGAAGCACTGAGGGAAATTCAATTCATCGAGGAGCTCGCAAATTTACATTGTTCCAGTTCTAAGTGAATAACAAAATGTTGCAAGAGAGGGTGTAGTGAGGTCTTAATTCACTTTTACTTTCTCAGAAAATTTGGAGCATGCATGAAAAGCATGGCGGGAAAATCCTTCTCCATCTAGTAGCACGGAAATAACCAATGGCCACGCTGAGCCTTATTTCCCCGCAGCTGCTACTGAGCACAGTCAATTTGCATAAGATGAGGTGATGGTTTGCTTCCTCCTGGCCTGGCTCTTTAAATAGAAGCTAATTGTTGCAGCTACCAAACTGAGCTCTGGTTTTCCCAGTGTTGTCAGTGAATGCCCTTCTAGAATACACTGTGAAGAACGCTATAAACACTCTACGGAGATTTTTTTTCTTTTAACTGTATCTTTTCTTACCTCTGTTAAATTTGTTGTGATCAATTTATTTGTTGTTGTGATAAATACATTGTATTAAATTTAAGTTTAGGCCCCTGTAGTGATGCACACCTGCAACCCCAGCTGCTTGGGAGTCTGAGACAGGAGGACAACAAGTTTGATTCTAGTCAGAGCAGCTGAGGGAACCTCCCTCTCAAAAGAAAATGTAAAAGGGGCTAGAAGGCAACACAACCTGCCTGTTGTGTATGAGGCACGGAACTCAATGCCTAGCAGAAGGAAGGAAGGAGAGAGAGAGGGAGGGAGGGAGGGAGGGAGGGAGCGGAGAGATGGAGGGAGGGAAACTCAATACACCTTGCTAATCTGTGATTGATTGACAGCCAAACTAAGATACGGTTGGGTGAATCCAAAGAATGCTAAGAAGATAGAGTTGCAGTCTAAGAAAGTGACACTTAAAAGGGACTAAAGTAAAAACATTTTAGAGGCTTCAAAAGCCAGACCAGCTGCCCAAGAACTGGAGAGTGATGGCAGGGCATTTGCAGCAGGTGAAATACTTAGCTGTCTGGTGAGCAAAAGCCCTGAAGTTTTAAGGTGAGTTATTAAAATAAACAAGGTAGGACAGCCCAACAGCACTCTCGCTGTGTGCACCTTTGCATGTATTTAAGACCTGTTTAGAAGGACACCCTGCTGGCTAGTTTTACGTTGATTTGCGTCATCAGAGAGGAGGGAGCCTAACTGAGAAGATGCCCCTATAAGCTCCAGCTTTAGGCAAGGCTGTAAAGCATTTTCTTAATTGGTGAGTGATGGGGGAGGGTCAAGCCCAGGGTAGGTACCATTCCTGGGCTGCTGGTCCTCGGTTCTACAAGAAAGCAGACTAAGCAAGGTGCGAGGAGCAAGCTGGAAAATAGCATTTCTTCATGGCCTCCACATCAGCTTCCACCTCCAGGTTCCTGTGTTGTGTGAGCTCCTGTCCTGACTTCCTTCAGTGATGAACGGTGATGTGGAAGTGTGAGCCGAATAAACCCTTTCCTCCTCAGCTTGCTTTTGGTCACAGTGTTTCATTGAAGCAATAGTGACCGTAACTAAGACAGATACTGAGACACTTTTCACACCCAGGAGAAGGCATCAAAAAAGACAAAGGTACAGAAGCAGTGATTTTATAGATGGCACATGTCTGCAGGTATTTGCTTAAAATAGAAGACATAAGGACATGGTCAAGGCAGGCAACTTGAGATTATTTTAAGGTTTACCATGTGGTCACAAGCCTTATTTTTTAATAAAAAAAAAAACGTAAGACAGCAAACTTTAAAGATAAAGAAGGACTTTCTAGAAATTCCAAAGAAAATGTTTAAGTCTTCTAGAGGATAGTTCCCTAGAGAAGGATGGATTGAACACAATGACTGTCAGATGTGTGCTTACTTCAGTGGGAGGAACATCTAAGATGATCCTGGCTCCAAGACTGTGGTTCTAAACACTTTCTTTATAAGTTACTTTGGTGTCTCAACAGAGCAACAAAAAACTAAGACAGGTCTTTTGTATATTCTTGGTAAGAATGTAAAATGGCTGTCATAAATTAGCTGA
>NC_022034.1:17717904-17720301 GCF_000317375.1 Microtus ochrogaster | reverse complement strand
AGAAGATTTCTGAATTGTCAGAAATTTTTAAGTTGTATGTGTGTGTGTGTGTGTGTGTGTGTGTGTGTGTGTGTGTGTGTGTGTTGCTGAGGATCAAATCCCGGGTCTATGCATTATCAAGCCTTCTACCACTGAGCACCCTTTTCCCAACTCTGGGAACTTAAAGTGGTTCATCTGTGGAAAATAACACACTTAAATGCGGAATTACCAAGCAATCCCATACTTCTTACCCTAGCTATATACCTGAACGCATTGAAACCATATTTATACAGAGCCTGCAGGTCAATATTCATGGATGGATTATTGAAAATAGTCAAGAAGTGGAAACAAGCCGAGGGTCCATCTACCAAGGGACATACAACTAACGTGTGGTACAGCCTCACTATGGACAACCATGAGTCGCTGAAGGAATAAGAAATTACAATGCAACGGACAGGTAACTTTCCAAGAGTGTGCCAATGGACAAAGTCAGGCATTAGAAGTCACTGCTGCTTGATTCCATTCATACAGAATGTCCAGAATGGGCAAGTCCACAGAGGCAGAAAGTAGATTTGTGGTGGCCTAGGTCTACAGCAGGCAGGGGTTAAGAGGGAGCAACCACTGGGGAGACAGAGCTACCTCTGAGGCAGTAGCAATGTTCTTGAACCAACCTGAGCTGGCAGTTGCATGGATTGGTGACTGCACTAAAAGTCATGCAGCGGTAAACTTGGAAACAGTGGTCTTCATCTGTGATATCTGTATTATAAAAAACAACAGATCATGTTGTTCATGGTGATACGTTCTACTCTAAAGGTCCCTGATTTTTCCTTAAGCATCTTGGTGAAGCCACACCTTCTCCCCAGCTCAGTTATTTCATTATTATGTACAGTTATTATGTATCTAGTCACTACGCCATTCTTTGCGCTGATGTTTCTATGGATGTTCTTGGAAGCAGCAGAGTTTCCAATCAACTTGTAAGATGTACTGTAACTCTTCCTCCTCTGGGGATTATTTTCCAGATTTCTTCTGCTAGCTTCTTGTTTACTCTACCGTGGTTGGCGCTGAGCTCCCTTCTTCTAACTGAGGATGTAGGTGGATGAGAAGGGACCTACTCTGACCTGAGCAAGTGTCAGAGTGTGAGATGGTCCCAAGTAGAGCAAGGGAGAGGCAGAAGCTTCACCAGGCATCCAGTTGGGAAGTTCACTATCAAGGTAGTGGATGAGCACTGGTCTGGGCTTTCTCGATGGATGGCCAATGAGATGAGGAATTCTACTGCCTGTTCCAGTGTTAGAGCTCACCACATCCTGGCACCTACATGAAGAAGGAACAAATCTAGGCTGTAGATAGAAGGCTTGTCTCCGTCTCTCCTGGCCCTATTGGACCGGTTTCTCTCTACCCACCGGATCCCCCCTAGCTAGTTCCCACAGTTGCTTATGAAATAAAACTCTAAGGCTTATTATCGGTTACAGTTGTGGGCAACAATTCTCCTCAAGCAAGCAAACTTCTACAGGGCCTCAGCTGACTCTACAGAGCCATCAGATTTTTGGTGTGCAGCCATGGGACACTTCGACGTGATGACATCAGCCGTCTGAAGTTTGGCGTCTGTGAGTGTGATGCTCCAGAGCGCCCTCCATGCGTGGACCAAGTAACTTGAAAGTAGCCACACAAGGCTGCTGAGGCTTCATTCTCATTTCCTTGTGCCAGGTGGGACTTCTCAACTGGGTCTGATTCCCTTCTGAGGTCGTCGCTGTCGAACCACCAGGTGGCACAGTCTCGCCAGATGTGAGCCAGACCCGAACAACTGGGACAATGAGTCTTGCTAGATGACGTCATCAGACACTTCAAGGAGCTTAGCTGACTGTTTGTTGTTCATGCCTCCCTCCCCCAGAGTTTTCCTATGTGTTGGCAATGTCTGTCTTCCAGATCGTGTAAATACAGATGTGTGAGAGCTAGTCATCTGAGTCAACTGTTCAGTCACTAAAGCCAGGCTGGAAAGGGCCTCTTCTCTTTGCTTTCTGCTCAAATATTTTGATGACTCTCCTGTCACACATTCTTTATAGCCTTTCATATGGTTACATCAGTGTCCAGGGCCACTTTTCTTCTATGTACATAGGGAGACATAGGAAAAATGATTCATTTTTAATAGACAGAAAATTCTCGCATAGTAAATAAATTTCCCATCTTTCTTAAAGATGTCTTTCGTTTTCCTTTGCAATGTATTAAGAAATTCCAGCTTTAGTGAAGAAGCCAAGAAAAGAAAATGTCCCAAGACATGAAGGAAATGACCACTTTCTCTTTAAAAAATTTAAGCATTTTCTATCTATCTATCTATGTATCTATCTATCTATTTATCTACCTATCTATTTATCTACCTATCTATGTATTTATCATCTATCTATCTATCATCTATCTATTTAT
>NC_022034.1:17696404-17717804 GCF_000317375.1 Microtus ochrogaster | reverse complement strand
CTATCTATCTATCTATCTATCTATCTATTTATCATCTATCTATCTATCATCTATCTATTTATCTATCTATCAACTATCTATCTATCTATCATCTATCTATCTATCATCTATCCATCTATCATCTATCTATGTATCTACCTATCTACCTGTTTGTGGATATACAAGTGTGGAGGTCAGTAGACAACTTTTGGGAGTCCTCTGTTTTCCACTCTGTGGGGTCCCCGGGATCAAATTCTGGTTGTTAAAATTGGCAACAGGCCACTGAGATATCCTGAAAGTCCATGATTACTTTATTACCATCTTTGTGATTTGTCTGCACCCCCCCAAAAAAAAATAAAAAAAAAGATTTGTTCGCAGTTCACAGGAACTGTACTAGCAAAGATCAGGTAGCTTAGTGAGACTATGTTTGTGAGATTATGTTCATGGCCATTTAACGTAGGCTACCTCCTAGGAGTCTGTGGTCCCCACCAGCACCCACACATGCAGACCCCAGGGAAGAAGCTTGGTAGGGCTTTGGGAGGGACAAGTTCAGATACAACAAAGGAAAGAAATGGAAGAGATTTGCCAATGAGAATTGCCTTTTTTTTTTTTGGCCTGCGTTTACATGATATGGCCAGCAGGGGGCTCATGCTGTGGAATTGTGACCTGAGAATCGCTTGGAGGTTCTGGTCTAGTGGAAGCCAGAAATTTGGGGCACTGGGTCCCTGCTGCTGCCCCCTGAAATGTTGACATTTGAGATCTCATGAAACTGAAGAAGTTCCAATGAGGGCTGTGGAGATGGCTTAGTTGGTAAAGTTCTTGCTGTGTAAGCAGGAGGACATGACTGAGGCTCGCTGGGCAGCCAGCTCAGCCCATTCTGCAGTCCCAGGTCCCCAGGACAGAAACTGTTTCAAAAAACAAGGCAGATGTCAGACGCACGTCTGAGGTTGACAGACATGCAAGCACACACAAACGGCCTCCACACACAACCCACAAACACCCTCTCCCAGGCCTCATTGATGTGGCAGTAGCCCAAGAGCGGACGGGGTCAAGAGAGCCGCATATCCAGGGTGGAAAACAAAAGGCAAGAGAAGACCCATTAGTTCTCCGTTAAAATCTTCGTGGCCCTTGATTTCCGCAGTGGAGGGACAGAAAGAATAGAGTCTGAATTACAAAGCAAGGATGTGAATTTTTTTTAATGGGGTTTGATTGTGTCAACAGAATTGTAGGAGCTATTTATGGGTGTGTTACTGCAATCTCTGGAGATGACCTTTAATTCTAGAACTGTATGGTTAAAGATTTATTTTAACTCTGGGATATAAAAAGAACCTCGTGGTGCTTTGATAATTGTTAAGCGGTAGGTTGTCTTTTATTTTTGAATAAGTGGGATCAATTTTTGCATGCGGTTGCAACATTTTTATAACCTTTGTTTCCTGTTTGTTTTTAAACCCTATCTTCCTCTTGTCTGTTCTTTTGAGCCATATACTATAAAATAAGCTCTGGCATTATACATCAACAATCAACAATTACAGCTGGAGGTTTTTGACACTCTTACTTTTTTTTGTTCCTGAGACAGGTTTCCCTGTGTAGCCCTAGCTGTCCTGGAACTTGCTCCATAGAACAGGCTGGCCTTGAACTCACAGAGATCCACCTGACTCTACCTCCCCGGGTGCTGGGATTAAAGGCATGTGCCACCACCTTTACTTTTTGCAATCTTATAATAAAACACAAATATTAGGGCTGGTGAAATGGCTCAGAGGTTATGAGCACTGACTGCTCTTCCAGAGATCCTGAGTTCAATTCCAGCAACCACATGGTGGCTCACAACCATCTGTAATGAGATCTGGCCTGCAGGCATACATGCAGGCAGAACATTGTAAACACAATAAACAAATCTTTTTTTAAAAACACAAATATTAAAGAAAGTAGACATGGATTCAGTTTTGTAACAATTAGATTTGATCTCAAGGTAGTGAAGACTTATATGACTAATTTTGATGTTAGCCATAGAAAATGATTATGGATATAGTCACAAAACTCAGAGATTGGCACAGAGTGGGAATACTTAGTTATCACAGTGCAAAGGGGATCTCTCAGGAGACAGAGAGGGCGCTGGGCTCTGTGTTCTCACTCAGAGATCAGACACTTTCCATCAGGTGATTCCACAGTCTTCTGTTGCCTTGGCCTCTGTTGTAATAAGAGCAGCGGGCTACTTTCCTGGCACCTGGCCACCCACACGGCTAGCTTTATCCGAAATAATTGCACGGAAACTGTATTCTTTTAAACACCGCTTGGCCCATTATATCTAGCCTTTTCTCGGCTAACTCTCGCACCTGGACTAGCCCATTTCTTATAATCTGTGTAGCCCATGAGCTGGCTTACCAGGAATGATCTTAACCTGCGTCTGCCTGGAGTGGGAGAATCATGGCGACTCACTGACTCAGCTTCTTTCTCCCAGCATTCTGTTCTGTTTACTCCACCCACCTATGTTTTAACCTATGAGGGCCAAGCAGTTTCTTTATTGCTTAACCAATGAAATCAACAGATTGCTATATGACACTCCCCCATCAGGCCTCCTCTACCTGTGTTTTGCTTCGTATCAACAGGTTAAAAAGTTGTATGTGTAGGGGACAGGGGAAGAGAATGAAAGACTCACAATGAATTTAACTGCCTCAACTTACAGGTGATAGATAGCCCATCATTTCTGCTTAGATTCCATTGGTGAGAACTCCCCCAAGAATGATCCCAGGGAGAAGAGAGTCTGCACGCCCTTGTAAACTATTCTGGTGTAAACTACATAGCAGGGAAATATGAATCTTGAAGCACTGCAGCTTAGGGGTAAGGAATGCCCCACGTTGCTCGTTGGTGCAGTCTTTGAACAAAACTTGTTTGCTCACACCATACCCAGACAGGCCTAAGAACATGCTGGTCCTGGGGGATAACTCTCCCCATCCAGTGGGTGTCTAGTCTAAGGAGTCCACATGAGGTTCTGATGGAGGATAGTTTTTCAGGAAAGGGCATATTTTTCAAGTCGATTCAAATTCCTCCTAATGAAAATATCTCTAGATCAGTGGTTCTCAGCCTGTGGGTTATGACCCCTTTGGGGTCTAATGACCCTTTTACAGGGGTCACCTAAGACCATCAGAAAATGCAGATATTTACATTACAATTCATAACAGTAACAACATTAGTTATGAAGTAGTAACAAAAATAATTTTATGGTTGTGGGTCACCATAGCATGAGGAACTGTATTTCAGGGTCACGGCATTAGGAGGGTTGGGAGTCACTGCTCTAGGTCCTTTGTCTATGTGGTAGCCTTAAGTCTTTGTTAATGTGAACACCCCATGATTCCTGCCTCCCTATATTCACCCTGTGTTGTTTCCTTCCGGGGTGAAAACTGCTGACCAACTGTATAACCAGTAAGATGTTTTGAAACTGATGGAGCCTGGTTTCTGAGAACAGGTTGAAGACGTCTTTGTGGCTTCACTGCTCTTTCTTAGCTGGCTTGCTTTTGAGGGAAGCCAGCTGCCACACGATGAAAATACTCGAGGGTCCCTATGAAGACAGAGCAGTCCACATGTCAGGGAATTAAATATCTTTCCAACAACGAGCACCGACGTACCAGCCATGTGAGGGTGCCATCTTGGAATCAAATGCCCCAGCGCCAGTCAGAGCTGCAAATGGCTGCAGCTCTCAGTGATCTTTGACCCACAATGTCCCGTGAGACCCACGTGCCGAAAATGCTCAGTCGGGACGCTCCCAAATTCCTGATCCACTGAAACAGTGAGAGACAATAAACGGTCATTGTTTAAGCCACTAAGGTTCAATTTAACCTACGAGCAATTTATCCTGTGGGATTGCTAGCTCAGTCTCTCTATACAATCTGTTACTCTATCTCCGGCCACAAGGTCAACAAGGGAGGAAAATGGACTCCTTGATTCTACTCCTTTGGTTTGAAATCTCTTCACCTCAAGTCAGGGGTTCTCAACTTCCCTCATGTTAAGACCCTTTATTACAGTTCTTGTGAGGAGCCTAGTAAACAATGCCCTTTTAGACATGTAAAAATGGCGTAGTCAGGATCCCCACTACTCCCAGGGCTGTGCCTGATCACCAGAACTCAGTGATGTTATTCACTCAAGATAACCAGACACCATCCTGGAGCCCCATGACGCCCACTGAACAGTATATAAGCAGAGATCAAGAGCAATGCTCGGCTCTGCACCTCTGGAGAGACGCCACCTTGATCTGACCTGTGGCTGGAAAGACTCTTCCAGGATTCTAACCCTCAAATCAGAGACTTCTGTTAGCAACTGAAGCTAACCTGCAGCTAAGATATGTCACACAGGCGAGCAACCTTGGAGAACTAGGCTTAGGACCATAGTCACTAACTGAGAGTATGAACCTGCGGGATGACCCTCCGCATAATAAAATACGTTTCCTATAGCACCTATGTGTATCCACCTTCTTACTCTCAACACTTCCTCATGTTATGGTGACCCCCTCAACCATAAAATCATCTTTATTGCCACTTCAATAACTACAATTTTCCTGCCATTATGTACCATACTGTAAATATCTGTGTTTTCTGATGGTCTTTGGGGGTTGTGACTCACAGGTTGGGAAACACTGACTTAAGTGGGTTCACTGTATTTTTAATGTTCATAAAAATGTTGTTACTTCATCTAAACGTTTGCTACCATGCAATTTACCTTAGCCAGTTTATTAGGCAGGGTTTTCTAGGAGAACCAATAGAATGCGTATACATCAGTAAAGGGGATTTATGAGACTGGCTTACATATCAGGGGCTGGGTAATCCAGGACTTTCTGTCTACACATTGGAAGACAGCGAACCCAGAGTTACCCACTCAGTGAAGCGAAATGCTTCAAGATCCTCAGTTCTGCGGAGGCAGAAGTTGTGAAAGTTGCCTGGAGAGCCTGGTCCTTGGCTCATGTTAACCGAAGGAAAGGAAGAGTCTTGATGAGAGTGAAGTAGGCAACAGCAGCCACAGGTGCGCTGGCTTTACAGCTGGGTACCCACTGCAAGCTGTCACCCACCTGGAGGGCGGGTCCTTCCCCTCCAGTTAGTCTTCTCTGAAACATCCTCACAGACATGCCCAGGCCTGTCTCCTCAGTGAGTTGGAATCTCTTCAAGTTGACAGTCAAGTATTGTGGAAAGGTTGTTTTACTTAAAACGTTTTCGTTATTTTTGAAACGTTCACCCACTTACACAACAGAATATGATCATATCTACTCCCCGTTCTCCTCCTCCCACTTCCCTTACATGCTTCCCAGCTTCATGCCTTTTAATTTGTTTTCATTTAATTTAAATAACTTTTAAGTCCAGTTAGTACTGCTCATAAGTGCATGGACGTGGGCCATCCAGGGGAGCAGGGAAAACTACCACTGGTCATATTCACAATAAAGGATTCTCCCACCCCCAACAACTATCTACTGCCAAGAGCAATATGGGATGAGGCTTGATGATCATCTACCCCATCTATGCCAGGACATTGGTGAGCTTGATCTTGTGTAGCTAACCATAGCTGCTGTGAGATTATGGCATAACAGCCATGCCAAGTCCTGAAGACAGCATTTCAAAGCTCTCCTCCACGTCCTCTGCCTCTTCTTCCACCATGTTCCCTGAGCCTCATTGATGGTGAGGTTAATATGGATGCCCTATTTGAGGTTAAGCCCAGAGACTCTCATTCTCAGAACTTTGACCTGTTACCCATCTCTCTATTGATTGCTGTCGCACTGCAAAATGAAGCTTCGCCAACCAATGTTGAGGGCAGCCCAAGCCTGCTTGTGCCCAAAACTCAAGATTGATTTGTTCTTGGGGAAGAGATCCCCTAAGTAGAGTGCAATTCATTTAAATGTTTACACAGACCCTATTTGGGAGGTGACTGTCTCTCACAGATGAACAGACGAAGTCTTGGAGTGTTTAGGTGTTTAGATAATGTATTCTACTTCACAGTCAGTATTCAAAACCAGAAGAGTGCCATTTTAGAAGGAGGAACTGTTTCATCATGGACTCACCCAAAGTCAACAAGATTCCTCTGTGAAGAGTGAGGAGCCTGCAGGGAGGGCACCATCTGTTTGAGCAAAGTACAAGCTGAAGAAGAAGGACCCAGTCACAGCTTGAAATCAATTCAAAGAATTAGCTGAACAGCTCTTTACTAATCACCAACCTGGTAATATAGAGCCCCCTAGATATTACTAATTTTTAGATTCTTAACAGAGGTAAAGATGGTGGTGGTGGCGGTGATGATGGTGGTGGGGGCGGGTGATAGCTTGCTATTGGTCACATTTCAGTTACTATTCCAAGTTTTTCAACTGCAGCAACTCATGTCACCTCACGATTGTATGGTAAGAACTGCTGTTATCACTCTTTTACTGTCTGGGTACCAGGGCAAGGAGGGCTGAAATAACCTGTCTAATGTCACTTAGGAGTAAGAGATGGACCAAAACCAATGAGGCTAAGCACATAGTGCACACATCTGCATCTTTCCTGTGTTGTACACCTATCTGAGCTACTGAGTTATCAAATTAGGCTTGTCCTATACCTGCTGGCTTGGTAACAGCTCTCTTACAACACCTTACATCTCCCAGTCTGTGCTTTACCTCTCTTCAGACTACTGTCTGAACACTCTCTCCTCCTCTATCTACTTGGAATTCCCGCCTTGCCCTACACTGCACTGCCATAGGACCAAAGCAGATTCTTTATTAACCAGTGGTATTAACAGCACAGAGAGGGGAATCCCACGTCAACTGTCCATTGTTGCTTACCTGACCCTATAGGAGTGCAGTGTGCTCTACTAAGCTACTCAATGTTTCCTGTGTGTATATAAGTATATACATATATATACACATACACACACACACACACACACACACACACACACATATATATAGTGACTTCTGGGAACACATAGGATGTGTTCTTTGCTCTCTGTCAAGTGCATGGGCTCCAATGACTGTGGTCCCAATCTTGTTAACCTTCCTGCAGCCTGGATCAGCGAGCACTAAGAAGTCTGCGCTTAACCAGGGTGGTATGGTTCTCAAGCTGTGGCATGAAGGGGAATCATTTGGAGGATGTTGCCTCCTGGAGAAATTCAGAGCCGTGGGCAAGGGCAAGAGAGCCATCCTTGGCTCTAGTTAGAACCCGGGAAGGGTAACTTTTTTCTCTCATACCCACTTCCTCCCTTCCAAGTGTTCACATGTTCCAATTATCATTCCATACTGCTTAAGCTTTATTACAGTTGTCGCAATGCAATTCCAAAGACGATATGGCTTATGCAGGGCAGAAATTCATTCCTTACAGTTGTGGAACCTGGGAAATTCAGAGTTTAGACAGATGCCATGTCTGTGAGAGAATGTTCTTTAGTCTACAGTTGATGTCCTCTCCCCGAGTGCACACACAGTGGTCAAGACAAGGGCTCCTTATAAGACACTAATTCCATTCATGAGGACTCCACCCTCATGGTCTATTCATCTTCCCAAATTCAGTTGTTTGCATGAAGGGCCACATTTGAGGTGACTGTGAAGGACTAGCCATAGTCTAGATCGGACTTGGCCACCATGTCCACAGGCTCATTTCAACCCCTCGCCTCTTCTGTCAGAGCCGCAAACTACAAATCTCTTTCACATCCCTAAGTGATCATAAGCATCAAAAGATGAATAACATTTTATGGTGGCATATAAAAGACCAATGTCAATTTGGGTGAATCAGTCTCTTAGTGGCACCCAGCCATAAGCTTTTGTTTATATAGAGCCTGTGGTGGCTTCTGTGAGTTGAGTTGCTGCAACGGAGATTGTATGCCCCGAAAAGCATCAAACATTTACCATCTGGCTCTGGAGAGCAAAAGTGTGCTGACCTTTGGTCCAGGTGGAAGAGGGGCTCCTCTGGCCCAAGGCATAAGGCCAGAAAACACAGAGTGTATGGGAACCTTCTGCTCAGAGCAATGTCCTCATAGCAAGAAGGTCATGGAAGAGAAGGAGGTAGAGCAAGGTGATGCAAGCTTTACCCAGGAGCATAAGGGAGTTCCAGTGTAGTGCTAATGTTGAAAACCAGAGATAGATATTGGGGTTCAAGATGAAGATCAGAAAAGCAAAGTAGCCAAGCCACTAGAGAGATCTTACCTCTACCAAAGCTCAGCCAAAAAAAAGGAGGGGGGCAATCCTGTCCTCAACATGACTGCAGAATGCAATGCTCTCCATCAAACCTCAGACTGCAATGAGCTCCTCTCTCCTCCCACCTTATATTCCTCTCTCCGCCCAGCCATATTACTCCTATCTCCACCTCACTAGTGCTGGGATTTAAAGACATGAAATTCCTGAAAGCTGGGATCACCTCCTTTTAGACAGATTCAGTCTTATGTAGCCCAGGGTGCCCTTGAGTCCTGGGATTAAAGGTGTGTGCCAAAACTCCCTGACCTCTTGTGGCTTAGCTCTGCACTCTGATCTTCAGGCAAGCTTTATTTATTAAGACACAAATAAAATATCACTACACTCCATAAAACAGGGTACCATGGTGGAAAACTGAATGGCGCAGCCACGAGTTGTCCCTTTGTCAGTTTGGGAACTTAGTTACTGTTATAGTCATGGTGACCAAATGCCTGAATAAACAAAAAGGAATGTTTTATTTGTTTGCTGTTTGGTTCATGATCTCAGAGGGTTCAGTCCATGGCTGCTTGACTCTCTGTCAAGGATCAGGACATTATGGCTGCCAGATGGGAAGCAGAAGGCAAAGCAGGAAGAAGCTAGGGACAAAATACTTCTAAGGACCCACGCACAGTGACTACTTCCTCTAGCTAAGTTCTACCAAGGACCCACGCACAGTGACTACTTCCTCTAGCTAAGTTCTACCTCCTAAAGTTTCCAGAACCTTCCTAAATAATGCCACCAAATAAGAAACAACTATTCAATATTCAAGCCTGTAGGGGGCACTTTGTGTTCAAGCCGCAGTAGAACGGAGACAGGAAGTGGAAGAGCAGGAAGTACAGACAGAACTAGGCAGTGTGCGAGGAGCGCAGTTCATCAGACAATGTCACAGAGGAAGCACAGTCCTCAGCTGCTATGCTCACGCCATCTTCTTCTCCTGGTTTAGTCTGGCGTCTGAATAAACGGTGGACTAAGGTCTTAGCTGTGTGGCTTATTTTTCAAGTCAATCAGGAATAGTTATCCTTTTGCTTTTTCTGGCACCAGGGTACCAAAAATATGCTAGCATACCCCAAAGGCAATTTATCATCAATAAGGGATTGCATTTTGTTGATTTACTAAGACACAATCAGGGCAAGACCACACACAGTGGGACAGCAAGTTAGGGACAAAGGACTCTTCACAATGGTACTTTAGTCCATAGGTGGCAATTATTCACTGTCTGTGTCATGTCTCCTGTGACCTTCAGCATGAGCTTCTGCCCACGAGTCACTAGGTTGAAAAGCAGCTTAACCCCGTGTCTGTGTTCATGGCACTGGAGGGACTCTCGAGGAGCCTTGGGAAGGAAGCACTCCAGGCCCATGTCTTAGTCTGATTTTCTATGGTAATTAATCACTCAGACATTCTTCCAGTAAAAGGCATGGACTCTGTGAAGGGCAGGAACTGTAGGAGGCTGCTGAGGAAGGATGAAGTACTTCAGAGAGTCTTCCTAACCTCAAATATACCCAGGGAGTCAGTGTCTGGGCAACAAAATGAGCCAAGGGAGGAGGAAGCCACATGAGACGCTGCCTCAGCGCCATTTTCCCTTCCTTTATGCTTGCGGGGAGGAGAATGAAGTCAGAATTATTTTTAAATAAGATTATTAAAAAAAAACCCAAACCATTAAAAGGTACACATTAAATATTCATAAGCACAAGCCCACATCCTTTCTAGGCCATCTTCCACCTCTTTGCGGGACATCTTCCTCCTAAGCAGGGAGGAGCTTGGGCCTCACCTGTGGTCAGTCCCCGGGGATCCTCCCCAGTCCCAGCCCCCATTCCTCACGTCTCGGCTCTGAACAATGCTCATCATGCTCACATTTCTTCATTTTCTAATTTTATCTTTAGTCTGTTGCCACAAATACAAGCTTCAGTTGGCTAAATGTGTCATTTGCATCCAACGATTTTCCTTACAAATTTCCCCCATTTACTGTGTGTATGCAAAAAGCCAGCCTGGAATACTGAACAGAAACCTGGGGTGTTGGGGGGTGCCCTTCTGGACTGACAGGGAGAGATGAAAGGTAGTGTTTTATTACCCATTGGGCACAAGAGCCCCAAGATCAGACTAACTCCTGTGACCTTGGCCCTTGCCCGCCACCTTTCAAAGGGGTGAAAATGGCTTTTGAAAGCTCAGTCTACCGTGGAAGAGGGTTTAAGTCACTAGGGTGGATTCCAAGCATGCATGTGAATTAATAAACAATCACACACAGAACAAAAGGTTCCAAAGTGTCATTTCTAACCAGCCACTTCCTCACAGTGGCCCCAAAGCAAGAATGGATCTGAAAGGCTCAGGGCAAAATGAAAGTGAGGGTTTCCTATTAAGACGTTATTAAGACTCTCACAATAGTGGGAGTGGCTCATTCAACCTGGATCACTAGGTCCCATCATGCTCCGGGCCCTGCAGTAGCTGCCACACACTCTGCATACCCAGGGAAGTTTAATGCACCTTTGAAAATGTGTCTGGTTTCCTGGAAAGAGTCCATCCAACGTCTAAAAATCTGCCTTCTGTACACAAGCAAGGATGCACTGTCCTGCCGCCAGTGTCTTTTCTTTAGCTTGCGGAGGAATGAGTTGCAAAGGATAGAAATTGCTTGCTTCAGAGAAGACCTTTGTCAGTGATGTGCTCAGGGAAGAGCTGCCAGGCCTGGGTGCCAGAACCCCAGTGTTGAATGGATTCAACACTTCAGGTTGTACATTGTCTTTGGGTGGACGAACCCGTACAGTGTATTTTGTAAACACACTTGTATAAATGCCAATACCCTTACTTTGTTTCTGTCTGCTCTACTGTTGAGTGAGGTCAGCCATCTCTAGCTCCCAAAACCTGGTAATTTATTTCGGATCCCTTTTAGAAAACTGTCACATTGAAGGTGGCAAAAGTAGTCGATAATGTGTTGTTAGCTACAAGGCAGAGGTTCAGCAGTGAGGCGTGTTCTTCACCTTCTAAGATGAGTGTGATATGGAGGCAAAAGCTGGTATATGTGTCTGGGAAACTACAGAACTCTACTTCTGGAGTGGGGAGGAATTGGTGGAGGAGGGTTCAGGGAGCCAGTTAGGGAGTACATGAGGTGTTAAGTGAGTGACCATGGTCAGAAACCCCTCTGCTATACATCCAAGGTGGGAGACAGTGCAAGGCACACAGGGGTTTCCCAAGCCATGGCATCTCTCTCAGGGACCAAAAGGTGTAAAGCTCCATGGGATGAGCTGGCAGCAGTGCCATGATGGGCAGATAAAGTCCCCTTAGGCAAAGCCCCTTTCACCGTCATAAGACTCCTGAATACCAAAGTCTCACCTCTGGTGTCTACTGTAGGGCATCAGACGGGGGCAGCATGCCCAGATTTGGGATGACAGCAAACCTGGCAGGTTGAGAGACAGTGTCTGGGGGCAACACGGAGCTTCCCAGAGTCCAGTGTGTGAGATGTGACTTCTTAGCCCATCCCTCTACTGTCCCTACCAGTGAAGCCGCGATCTGGAAGGTGGGCTGGCTACTGGAATGTGGAGTCAAAGTTGGCTTCTGTGACAAAAGCTGAGTGGCAGGTAGATCCTAAGAGACAGTGTGCAGCAGAGAAGAAGCAAGCAGGCTACAAAGTTAGGACCTAGAAATCTTTTAGGACCCAAAGGCCTTAGACAAAAAAGGTCCTTGGAGAGGGTCCTGCAGAGCCCAGAATCAAGAGAAACGAGGATGTCCCTCCACTCTGGACAGCTGCTCCATTTGACTGTGAATAAATTTATATACAAAGGCAACATAAAAGCATATCCATGGTGTCTGGAGGTGGAGATTGAGAGGTGAGGAAGAGGAGGCAGGAAGGTATGGGGTGAATATGTGCACATTATTTACTTGAATGGAAATGGCCTTATGAAATCCAACACAATAAAGTGACCCAGGAAAAGGACACTTCTGCACTATTCTTAGTGAAAAAGTTAGCAAAGATCTGTTAGCCGGTAATGTTGGGGTCATGGCACTTCCATGTATAGAATTTATACTGAGGTGAGGGCTTTTGAGTAAAAACATCTCCAATATGATGAGTAACCAGTTTATAGGCACACGGTGCCTTTAAATATTTAGATCAAGCTGTGCAGAGCTAACATCCCTGCAGGATGTGACCCTGTGCAACTCCTTGCAGGAAGAGGCTCCAGCAACAACAATGACAAGAAGGGACCCCACTGCTCCAACCTTCCCTGCCGTGTTGCTGAGCCAGCAGCAAAGGGCGAAGGCTCAGGCAGGCAGCTCTGCTGGCAGGAGATAAACCAGCCTGGGTGTGTACCTCTGTGGGGGAATATTATTCTGCTCAGCTTTTCTTGGGGGCGGTGGTGCCAATATATGCATGAGGTCACTCCACCACACCCCCATTCACCACCCTTTTCCTAGCATTGAAGTGCAACAAAAGGCTCCCCCGCCCCCAATCCTGGACGTGCTTTCACAGTAAAAATGTAGGAGAAGAGGCCAGAGGGACGACATTTATTATATATAAATGTTTGAGCTGGGGAGATGGTTTAGTCAATAATGTGTTTGCCAAGCAAGTGTGAGCCCCAGAGCCATGTTAAACAGAAGCCAGGCATGTTCTTGCCACCCCAGAACTGGGGCAGCAAACAGGCAGGCTCCAGAGTCTGCAGGCTAGCCAGCCTAACCTACTCAATGAGCTCCACTCCACTAAAAGGCTGTTTCAAGGGGGAGGGTTGGGGAAATAGGACCTGAAGGATAACACTGAGGTTGCCCTCTGCTCCAGGCACCACACACACACACACACACACACACACACACACACACACACACACACACACACATTTAAAGAAAGAAAGGTAAAAACATGAGGTTTTATGGGAGGTCACTGCTAACAGGCTCTTGTTTCCATTTGGGAAGACAGAGCTAGGGGATGGAGTGGACAGGGCCTGGGTTAGGATGGGTGGAGATGGAGATCAGCCCTCTTCCTCCTCCCCCAGTCCCCGCTGGATGATTTTTGAGGACACACCTTTCCCAGCTTTAATTTTCCCCAACTCTATACTCCTTTCCATTCTAGTACTGCCCGCCCAAGGGTGTTCATTTTATTCCTGAATAATAATTGGGTTTGGATACTATGACCAACTGCTCAAGAGTCCAAAGGTTTATGTTCCTTTAACTAGCCTGAATTCATAAAGAAGATATGCTGCTCATGATTTTGGATTTGTTACTTAAAAAATATCTATAATAATGTGCCTGAGATGATCAGCTTATAAAAATAAAAGAGACCCCTATGGCAGTTACCATTAGAACTGGACAATTGTCCAGAACTCATCATTGTCATAGCTCCTTTCAGCAGCCCTGAAGCCACGCTGTACCACAATTGACCAGCTAGGGGATGATGCTACATCTACCCATAGTCTTGTCTTGTCACCTGTTGGCTTGCTACATTTACTCAATTCTATGATAGGACTGGAGCAATCCTTGAACAAGTTATAACTCCTGGCAGAAGGGTTCCATGTCAAGAAAGTGGTAGTCCAGCACCCTGGGGGTCCAGGGAACTTTTAGGTTGTACCTGATATCAATGCTTTGTTGTCCAGATGGCATTAGGAGTCTTGTATTACAATTAGAAGACCACAGCACAAACCCATGAGACAGATTTCATACAGGTTTAATAGACTCTACTGTGAAGTCAGAAGTCCAGTGGTAACCTTTGGATCTCCACCTGGCATCCATAGACATTCAGTGGCTGTAACAATGAACAGGCCTGCTAGTTGGGGTTTCTGTCCTGCCCGGTATTCTATAGCCAGAAAGTCCCAAAGAAAATCATACAGAGATCTCTATAAGTTATAAAGTTTATTGGCCCTTTAGCTCAGGCTACTTATTAGCTCTTGTAACTTATATTAACCCATTATTCTGATCTATTTTTGCCCTATGGCTCGGTACCTTTTTCAGCTGGCAGGTTACATCCTGCTTCCTCAGTGGTCTGTGCAGGACTGGGAGGAATCAACTTCCTCCTTCCCAGAATTCTCCTGTTCTCATTGCATCATTTCTACTTCCTGTCTGGTTTTCCCGCCTATACTTCCTGCCTGGCCAATCAGCGTTTATTTAAAACATGATTGACAGAATACAGACAATTCTCCCGCACTCAGAGGTGTCCCTTGGATCTCTACCTGGCATCCACAGACATTCAGATCTGTGCCTCAACGACCATCTTAGCACTGATTAGAAACTGTATTTCTTGAATTATTGCTAGCATATGAGCGAGTTGAAACACAAAGTCCAAGAGGTTATGTTTTCATTGTCTAACACAAGGTGGTTGCAGCATAAGCTGAGATGCCATCATTTATGGCTATTCAGTCATCTATCAAAAGTGTTTATCCCATGGCAGCTGTGCTACTGGGAGGTGATGTGGAAGCAGTCATTTTCCAGGAAACCACCAGATGGCTCAGAGAAAGGCAGGGAGGCTAGTTTGGCTTCATGAAAGTTTTATGACTTCCCAGTCATTGGAAACTAGCTCTGGGGAATTCTTCAAACCTCTCTAAAGTTGCAAGTATGAGAAAATGGAAGGTTGAGGAACATTTTGAGGTTATCACTCAAACAAGGAACTCAATGGGGCATCTCACTGATCAGGAGATAGAAAGGGATCCTTAGGAGCCTCCACTAAAAGGAAGAGGATTGGCACAGACAAAGATTGAACAATTAAGAAAGTCTTTGGTGCTACATGTGAAGACTTCCACTAGGGATGGAGAGAACAAACACTCAGGGCCTAGTGCAGGAATGTAGGCTTTAGTTGAGGCCCTCTGTTCACAACCATACACTTGGGGACAGGGAACAACACCAGATCAGTTCTTGCAGTTGACCAATGCATCCATTTACAAAGAAATGAGTCCACAAAGACAGTCTAGAAGGCTGTGAGATCCTGAATATGAGGAAAAAAGGAAGGAGACAGATGAGCACACAAAAGTCATTCATTTGCAGCAGCTGATTGACCCAGAGCAATGTGAGAAAGTTATCAAGAAGGCCTCCAAAGATGCTGGACTGGAGCTTGGTCCCTCTGAAGTTGGGCTGTAAGGTTGTAATCCATTCTTAGTGTCCTTCTACCCCAAGGCCAGCAGTTCACAGACCATTGAGATCACTGTGTAGAAGTTAAGTGAGAAAGTTTGCAATAAATCTGGCCCAATGGTAAGGCAACTCAGTTCAGACCCAAAAGAAGGCATTGACTGACTGCCCTGACACAACAATGAGTACGGTTGAGCAGATTGACCAGACATTTGCTACTCTGTCAACGTCCGCATATATAGGAACCAAATCTCCCCAGTTGAAGTCTGACTTGTCATACTCACTAAAGCCAGCTCTCATTCAAGCTCAGTAGCTACCTGCAACTGAGAAACTGTCCACATCAAAAGGAACTCAAGACCAGGCAGAATTTTGGAACATATTTAGTGTATAGAAGTAGCCTATAGCAAATCTAGATACCTTATTGATGTGAAATTCCCCTCTGTATGCTTATAAAAAAGTTATATATTAAAAAAATCCCATGTAAAGATGAAATATACACAGAGTCTGGATTACGTATGTTACTGTGTTTTCTTTGAATTTTTGACTGTAAATGAGCTAAGTACAGAGAGACATTTCATTATATGGGATGCTAAGCTAACCAACATATATATTTTAAAGGTACCTTGACTTCAAAATTTGGGTCTAAGGATATGTTGCTTTGGAAAAGAGGTTCTGCTTTTGTTTCCACAAAGGATGAGAATCTGTAGATTCCTTCCAGGCTAATGTAGTTTGATGGACCAACATTCTTTGTAAACCCCCCCAAAATACTTTGCCCAACAAAAAACAGGAAGCAGATTGGAGAAAAGTATGTTCAAATTTTCAAATACTGTTTATAAATGTTTCCTTACATTTAAAGGGGGATATACTGTAGAGATGGATACTTTGTATTGGTATGGATCGTGGTCTATTGATACAAATTTAAGGTCAGCTTTGTTATTATATGTATATTTCTGCTCTTGATAAAAATATTGTGTTTGTGCAGCTCATTTAAAAATGTAATACATAATTAAAATACAGATTGATAGATAGTCATTTATAATAGTTAAACTTGTAGCCATGTTAGTTAGGTTTTCTAGCTGTACAGAGATGTATTTTAGATGGATAGGTATTCTTATGATCATTCAAAGGCATACAGAATATGGTCTTTAAAATGTTTTAAGAACTTAGACTTTTCTCGAAAGTGAGACATGTCTGCTTCTGGCAACATGAATTACTTCAGAGAGGTTGATGGGCATTGAAAAAACTGATTATGGAATTTGCTTTCAATGTGACAAGGCTAGTCATTTGGGCAAGAAACTCCTCTTACCTGGACTGCTTGATGGTATGCTGTATAAACTAGACATGCAGGACCCACAGAGAAATGACTGCTGAAGTTGCCTAAAGAAGGTGAGACAGTCCTTTAGGGTTCCTTCTTCATGAAAGAGTCTGCCAGACATTCTGCAGGACACAGAAGAAAGTGACTGCAAACTGCCAATATAGGCAGAACTGTCTTAGAAATTTTCTGCTTCATGGAAAAGTCTGCTGAATACTATGGGCCTGTAGACTGAACACAGATGCCCCAATGTTACAGAAGAACTTTGGGTGACTGTCCAGGCAGCGAGATGTCTCTGTCAATTTTACAGTTTTGGAAGTTGCTTATAATGCACTTCTTGTTTACTTAGGTAATATTATAACTTTCTAGAGTCTATGATAAAGTTGAAGAAAGATAGTTAAATTATAAAAGATAGATTAGATATAAAACTTTAGACTCACAAAGATAGGATAGATGAGGGCTGGAGAGATGGCTCAGTGGTTAAGAGCACTGACTGTTCTTCCAGAGGTCCTGAGTTCAATTCCCAGCAACCACATGGTGGCTCAAAACCATCTTTAATGAGATTTGGCACCCTCTTCTGGCCTGCAGGAATACAGGGAGGCAGACTGTTGTATACATAATAAATAAAATGTTTAAAAAAAAGATAGGATAGATGATAGTGTATTTTCCTTAATTTGCCAAATGTAAATGGACTAAATTTTGTAACTATAATTCTTGCTTACTAACTGATATATTGTATATAATCTTACTATGTTAAAGTTAAAAGTCTTCCTTTTTATTTAGACAGAAAAGGGGAGGTGATATGGGATTCTCCACTGTATGCTATGAATATGTTTTATCACCACTGTTTAATAAAGAAGCTGCTTTAGACCTACGGCAGCACAGAACAGAGCAAGGTGAGAATTCTAAGCAGAGATAGAGGAGAAAAGAAGATGGAGTTAGAGAGATGCCATGTAGCTGCAAAGAGACAGACACTCAGGAACCTTACCAGTAAACCACGCGCCTCATGGTAAAATATAAAATAGTATAAATGGGTTCATTTCAGATGTAAGAGTTAGTTAATAAGAAGTCTAAGCTAATAGGCCAAGCAGTGTTTTAATTAATACAGTTTTTGTGTGATTATTTCAGGTCTGAGCAGCCAGGAAATGAACAACCAGCTTCTGTCAACAAAAGACGACCATTCAATCCATGTACCCTTCATACTTATGAAGACACACAGATCTTATTGCAGCCTCTTTGGTTTAAGGCACAACTTAATAAATAAGCAAGTGAATGAGACAGAAAGAAAAGAATATTAAGTGGTGATGGGGAATGCTGTTCTAGGATTCACCATCAACTCTTCAGGCTCCTGGTGAGATAGCATATGACTCACAGAAGTACATGGTAGAACAAAACCACTTATCATTTAATAATCTGGAAAGTAAAGACCAGGTATGATCAGGGGTCCTGAATCTCCTTCAAGAGTATATTTCTGATAACCTAATAACCTCCATCAAAATTTCTTCTCCCAACAGCCCAACAAGTGGACCAAGCAAATGGTCCTTAGGGGACATAAACCATGGCAGTGAGCTGGGGAGAAGACATCACAGAGTGATGTATCTGTAGTGTTTCCTGCCAGATTTCAGGTAAACTATCTAAACCTGATGGTCTCACTCAGGTGTGTTATCATCTCTATGGGGACAGCCCACCCAAACCCCATCAAGCATTCCAGCATATTTTAGGACTACACTTTCCTGTACAGAAGAACATAATTCAACCACAACTTGCCCTTTTTCTAGACTATGAAATCTATAAAAGTAGCTTTAGGTTTAGATATTACATGGAACTAAATTTTCTACCTACAATTTTGAAAGAATTTAAATTCTTATAGGACAAAATCTGGTTGTGGATTGCATCAGGATCATTAAGAATTAACCTTGTTTTACTCTGGATTATATGACAATAAGGATTGCCCAGGACGTCAGCCCAGCTCTGCAGACAAGTGGGACAAAGGACAATGTCTTTCTTTGGAGAATGTGCTTTGCTTAGATTTAACTTGAGGAGGAATGTATTGTTAGTTTGGGGACAATCTGAAGAATGTCCATCAAGTAGGGCATCACATGTGCTACAGAACAGGCCACAAGAAAGCTAGGTAGAGAAAATAACTGCTCAGGTTCAAAATGAAAATGAAAGGATCATTCCCCAATAAAAGAAGTTGTCCCCTGGAGATAGAATCTGCTCCATCTCTCCTTCTCCATCTTTTCTGATGAGGGGTTCATTCATACATCTGCATAGATACTGCCAACAACACTACCTTTGTTTGGGTCTGCTATAACAAAACACTAGAGATGGGTAGTTGGTTCATCCAGAAGAGATGGTTCTTTACTCACTATCTGGAAGGTGAGTAGTCCACAAACAGGCTCTGGAATCTGGATGAAGGCCATGTTGCATCATAACTTGGAGAAAGGCATCCGAAGACAGAACAAATGTTTGTTCACAGGTCTCTCTTTTTGGAAAGTGACCAAGGCCATCATGGGTACCCAAGCCTCATAGTCTCATCTAGTCCTAACTCTTTCCCAAGGCCCTTATGTCCAAATGCCTTTAGAGTGGGGTTTTCAGAATGGAGTTTCTGCCATGTAAACTTTTGCAATCACATTCAAGCCAGTGTGCCCTGGTCTATTTTCATCCAACCAGAACAACAGCTGCTTTTCAACCCACTTCTTACTTGAACAAATAGCAGCAGTTAGACAATTCTCAGCTTTAGAACATGTGCTTTCCAGACCCCCAAGCTTGTTATTCTCCTCTTAGCCTGCTGGTATAATTTCCCAGATTTCACACTGTGCTCTGTGGCTCAGGCTGAGGATTCCCAAGGTTAAGTTCAGCCATTGTCATGTGGGCAAATATTCATGCATTGATGGTTTCTGAATTCTTAGCTCCAGTTCCAACCTCCCCCATGATCTCAGTTAACTATCAGCCTGACATGTCATGGACACCTCAGATTGGGTGTGACCAAGCAGAGCTACTGAAGGCTTGCTTCCTATAGATCCTAACTCCATCTTTTTCAGTCCCATTAGATATGAGAACCTTCTTCAGTTTTTGCATCTAAATGTTTTAAAATTTCTGTCTTCTTGCTGATAAATAAAACAAAACAAACAAACAACAACCAAAACCTCCATAACAACATAAAACAAGAAAAACCATGGTCTAACCGAGAGAATGAGTTGAGGCTAATTTTAGGAAACAAAGTGTAGACATTCAAATAGAGAATATTGAGTGAATTATGAATGGAAGGAAGCAGGATACTCAAGTTGTCACCATAGGTCATCATGGTTCCATTTATCTTAGTAGACATTACAAGTATGTGGATCTCCTAAGTATTTAAAGACTCTCTTTTCTGGCATGCCAGACTTCTGCCTGCCATGATGACTAAACTTCTAGACCCGGGGTTGTATCAACAAATGGACCTAAAACTATGATGCTGATTGGTCTAACTTTTCTTTTGTTGTCTCGAGAAAGGTTCTAAAGTATCCCAGGTGGGCCTATAGACTGCTGAAGTGAAGCAAAAATTCTAAATCTTGATCTTCTAGCTTCTACCCTCCCTCTGGAGTGGTCTGGGATGATGTGTGTGCATGTGTATGTGTCCATCCAACACTTTATTTCAAGCAATGATAGGGATCAAACAAAGTGTTTCTAGTTTGTGAATCTAGCTCTCTACCCACAAAGCTACATCCCCAGCTTGATGTCCGATATTAAAAAAGCAACTTAAATAAAAAAACCCTGGGTAGTACGTGCTAGGCCACACATACCAGTCTCCACTCAGATACAAAGCACTTCAAACTGATCACCTGCCTCAGTTGCCTTTCAAGTAGTGGAAAATAACCTTAGATGTGAATCTAAATGAGTATTTAGAAGGTGTGAACTCACATTTCAGCTTTCTAAGCCCCACACCACTCCATAAAACAGCACGGACAAAGAGATGCCGCATGTCCAGATACTGGCTTAGGTCATCTCTCAATGAGCTTTTGAAAATAAAGTGAATGGATTCACGGAAGTCAGATATAGTCTCTTTTTTCCCTCTTTGGATTCTTGAATTGCCTAAACCCTTGATATGATTTTCCTATGTAGGATCATCCTTTAAATGACTGACCCCCAACAAATCTTGCTATTAAAATTATAAGTGATGAGGGAATTTGGAGTGGGTCAGAGCTACTGATTAGCAGAGGAAGTGTGAAGTCACTAAGGGCTGTCATCACTTCTTTGCCTCTAGATAAGACCTCTCATCAGATGCTGCAGGCTCCTTTGTACAGCACAAGAAAGGGCCGAAGCCTGCAACCTGCTGCCCCAGCCTTACTGATTGAGGAAACCAGCTGTTCTCTTCGCTTGGCAGACCTGTGACAAGTGAGAGGTGAGAGCTGTACCGGATGTGCTTTGAAGAGGAAGCAAGGGCAAAGAAAACAGAAGGCTTGGGGTGGGGGCACCTTTTCTGTAACCATGGAAACCAGGCTGGGCTTCTTGCTTACTTTGGCATTTCCCCCCTCTTCATATGGCTATGATTCTCTTTTACCCCGGCCCCCAATTCTCCCTCTTCGGCCATCTTTAAGGTTGTAGACTCCGTCCATGTCTTTTCAAGTTTGAAGAGAAGGACGAGGAAGGGAAACCTCTTCTGCTATGCCCCTCCGCCCCCATCCTTCTGATTGTGATTCTTTCCCCCACAGGAAACTTCCACTTGGAGAAGACAGAAGGCATGGAGTTGCTCTCTCGGGCGCCTCTCACAGCCGAGCCAATATCACACGGGAGTGTGTCCAGGAACTAGACACTCTTCCCTCCAAATCCCACTTCAGGTCCTCACAACCAAGCTGCCTAGTCCAACTCACTCATTCACAACTTGCTGCTGTCCACAGTGGGCTACAGTGATGGGGTGCTAGGAGGGAGCCTTC
>NC_022034.1:17671411-17696140 GCF_000317375.1 Microtus ochrogaster | reverse complement strand
AATTTTATGCTAATATACATAGTATAGCATAAAACATATTCATACATGAAGGTCTTGTTTTGTAAAGGTGGGGATTGAGCCCAGAGCCTTATTCATGGAGACCAATGGCTCTGCCGGAGAACTATATCTCCATCCTATATATAGAAACATTGCAGATTTGATGATGAGCTTTTTGAGGCTAGTATCCAATCAGCATGTATTTTATCAAACCAAACTAGAGGAGACACATCAATCACTCTTTCAACACTTGCACTGTATACGTATTTGTACTTGCAAAGACGATTACAGGACACATGATTAGTGTGTGGCTGTTCAGGTTAGTTTTCCTAGTAGGCAGGACACTGAACATGCATGTGCCTCTTATACTTTGTAAAACAGAAGAAGTCAAAGGCAGGAAAGTTGAAGAGGATCATTGGCAATAGCACAGGCAATGGTGATGTGGGTCTCCTAGAAAGTAAACTTGAAGGATTTCGTATCTAAGCAGAGCTTGGGAGGCTGAATGATATGAGTTGATTTCAGTCCTTCCTGCCATAGACTGTTCTGGTCACAGGACACTGTAATCTGGTTAGTTCCCACCCCTACCTCCACCTTTGCTCTCTGTCTATTAACTCATTGGAGCCATGGCCACAATTATCTGTGCTGTATGCAAGTGGAAGAAAACTCAAAGGTAACATTGACTTGCCTTGGTTTTGAGTTTTTCCTGAAATCATTTTACTATATACAAGAAGCATCAAAGGAGTGGTTGGTGTGAGTAAAACTAGAAGGGAACCCAAAATACCCTTTGTTACAGGGGAAGGGTGAAAGATTCCCTAGGTATTACCGGGTCTTTTCTTTCCCCATTGCATCCTGGGTAGAAAATCCTTACAAGAGGAAAGTGTTAGAAATTTTCCTAGCGTGAGCTCTCTGCCTATGCAAAAATCCCAATTAAGCCAAAAATCCTAATCAAGCCAAATTAAAAAATATCCAGGTTTAATGGAATTCTTATGCTCTTGGGTGGCCCCGATGGGGAACTAGGAAGCAAGAACATTTCGGGGAAACAGTTTAAATAGACTGGGGGAGTGATCAAGATTTTGGCGGGCTGTCTTGACACAGGGACGGGGACTCCAAAGATGGAGGCCAAAAACAGGGGCTTACAGAAAGGATAATGAACTCTGTTTTCTGGGAAAAGAACATATGGGTAGGCCCCCTAACACAGTGCCAGAGGCGTGCACACAGGCTTGCTCTGGCTCACTATGTGGTCCAAATATGCTCTTGAACCCCTCTGCTCTGCAGTTTCCTCACGAGCAAAGTGAACAGGTGCCAATGACAGACATGACTAGTTGCCTCCCTCATGACCATCTATCTTTCTCCTCTGCTTTGTTTGCTGCGCACAATCTCACGGAAGGTGAGTCCCACCTTAAGCCCCAATAGATGAATTTCATTGGTATTGGCCATGCGCAGTGGCTCCCTGTTGGGAGGACTGACTTGGAGGTGGGCATGTGTTATGATTTGCCTTGCGAATCCCTCAGCACATTTGCTAGGTTTTTAATCTCCAGCATCTCAGAATGTGACCTGATGAAACGGGTCTTTACCGAGATAATTGAGTTAAAAACGATACCATAAAAAATGATATCATTGGCACAGGTTCTGATCCAGTGTGAATAGAGCCTCTACAAAGAATGGCACATCCAGAGGCAACCCATGTGAAGGAACACGGAGAGAGGTCGGCCATCTACGAGGAGAGAGATAGTTGAAACAGCTTCCAGCCTAAGGGAAAGGAATTTCTGCTGTTTAAGATTCTAATCTGTGGTAATTTTGTGAAGGGAGCCACACTTCTAGCAGCACATCAGCTTTCTGAAAGTGGGTGTGGTGATCTGAATGAAAACAGGCCCCACGGATTCACAGGGTGTGGCACTATCAAAGGGATGGCCTTCTTGGAGAAGGTATGTCATTGGACCGCAGACTTCTAGGTTTCAGAAGCACAAGCCAGGGCTAGGGGCTCACTGTTTCTTCCTGCTACCTTTAGTCCACATGAAAATCTCTCAGCTACCTCTCTATCTCCATGTCTGTCTGCACGACGCCATGCTTCCCACCACGATGATTGACAATGAATTAAACCTCTAAACTGTAAGCCAGCCCCCATTAAACACTGTCCTTTTGCTGTGGCCATGCTGTCTATTCCCAGCAGTAAAGCCCTAACTGAAACAGAGAGAGTCAGGAGGCCAGGTGTGTATGGGGGGAGGAGGTCTTAGACCAGAGACAGCCAGTGGGTAGGACATGATGCTTAGTGTTAATGATTGTCAGACACAACCTAGCATTATCTACCCAAAAAAAGTCTCCATGAAAGAATTTCTTATGTCAGGTTGGGCATGTCTGCGGGGGATTGTCTTGCTTATGAGAAGACCCAACCTGAAAGCGGGAAGGCCATTCCTGTTATTGGGGACCTACACTGGTTAGAACAGAGAAAGTCAGATGGAAATGTAGACATTTCTCCTTGCCTTTGACCACGGGTGAGAGGTAACTAACCGCCTCAGGCTCAGCTGCTATGTGACTTCCCTCTAGCGATGAACTACTGTAACCTGGATATGTGAGCTAAAATGGATGCTTTATCCCATCTCTTGCTTTCTGCCAGGCTGTTTTATCACACAACAGAAATAAAACTAGAATGCTTGGCTGTGTACAAACTGAGCCAGTGTTGAGAGGTCATGGACATGTCTGGAATACATGGAGGCCTTGGGGCACAGTGGTTGGGGGAGAGCCAGGAACCCAATGTTTGGCCTTGGCTCTGGGATCCTACACTGGTTGTTTGTGACCTTGGGCAACAAAATCTCTCGGCTTCTGTTTCCTCCAATTAGAAAGAGATAAAGAGCTCTGAAGTCTAAGCATGAGATAAGGACAAAGTCCTTAAAACAAGGCTGGTACTCAGTGCCCCCAATTACGGTGGCCCCTTCATGTCCACAAAGGATTGATTCTAGGACCCTCTGAGAAACCCAGTTCTGGACACTCATGTCCTCTATATAAAATACCATGGCATTTGCACAGGAATTGTGATTATTCTCCTGTATACTTTAAGCTATCCCTAGATTATTTTTTTAAATGTATTTTTATTTAATGTGCATTGATGTTTTGTCTGCAGGTGTGTCTATGTGAGAATGTTGGATCACTTGGAACTGGAGTTACAGTCAGTTGTCAGCTGCCATGTGGGTGCTAGGAATGGAACCTGGGTCCTCTGGAAGAGCAGCCATTGCTCTTAACTACAGAGTCATCTCTCCAGCCCTCTAGATTATTTCTAATACCAGACACATTATAAATACCATGTAAATAGTTCTGCTACTTTTTAAAGTAAGTAATGGCAAGTATACATGCAGTGCAGACACATTTTTTCCTAAATGTTTGTGTGTTCTCTCTCTCTCTCTCTCTCTCTCTCTCTCTCTCTCTCTCTCTCTTCTGTGTGTGTGTGTGTGTGTGTGTGTACGTGCGTTTGTGACCAAAAGACAACCTCAGTGTGCTGTTCCTCAGCATGTTCCACCTTTTCTAGGAGACAGAATTTCTCAATGGCTTGAAACCTCCCAAGCAAGCTAGAGCAGCTGGCTAGCAAGCCTCAGAGATCTCTATGTGTCTCTGTGACCCTGGTGCTGGGATCATAGACGTGTACCACCATATCCAGCTTCTACTTAAGAAGAGGATTCTGGGAATTGAATCCAGCCTTTGTGCATGCAAAGAAAGCGCTTTGCCAACCGAACTCTCTCCCTATCCCTTCCACATGGTTTTGATGAGGTGTTGGTTGTATCTATAGATGAGACCCTGTGGGTACAGAGAAGCAAATGTGTGTTTTGCAAAGTAAGTGTGATGCACTCTCTGCTCACCATTCTGAGGCAGACCCCTCAAGCCCTCCTGGCTTTATGTCTCTAGTACACTAACTCATGCCTAGGGCTTACTTAAGTCAAGTCCCATTTATTCCACGGTGACATAAATCAGCTCTTCATCTAGGTATGCACCTGATGTGGCGCTCCAAGATTGATTTTGGTTGAACACAATTTTGTAAGTACCATTGGAGGCACTTTTATTCTAACACTGTAGAAATCAGTATTCTTTTAATTCATTTCTACTCTATTTGAAATTTTCATAAGAAAGGGTTAGCTGGGGGAGGGGCCGGATTTAGTGAGAGACCCTGCCTTAGAAAAATAAGGTGGATAAGCCACTGAAGACTTTCAGTGTCAATCTCTGACTTCCACATGCACACACACACACACAAACACACATGCGCTGCACACACACAGACTTGAGCACATGCACACACACAAGAAATTGTTACTACTGACACATCTATAACAGATCAAATCCTTTGGATACTAGAGGACATGTGCATTACGCAGTTGTAGAGAGCTGCGTGGAGCCGCACCTTAAAGATGGCACTGGCTTCTGCCCTTTATGATCCCAAAAGTCAGTGCTCTCTGATAAACAACCGCAAGCTGCCTGCGTGAGTGTGGACCAATGAACGGTGCCTACATGGCTATCCATGGTTGGTAGCCCAGGCTTACTTAAGGGCTGGGGGAGGTTTGACCAGGGAAAGAGATTTCTTAGATTGTCAAAAGTCCTGAATAAAACTGCCTGTAAGAAGAGCTCCGGTGTCGCTTCATCCTTTCTGATCAAGGCGGTCGTGACACGCAGTCACTTGATATTAACTGTAATTATTTTATATGAGTTTTACATTTTTCCAACTTGGTTTGGAAACAAATGTGACATGCCAAGTGCCACAGGAGGAGAGAAAATGTTCCGTCAGTGCACCTCACAGGACAGAGAAACTTTGCAAAGCAGGTCCTCTTTCTGCCACAGATTTTTTTTAGGCTCCTTTCCAAATCAGTCTAATAAATCAGTTTTATTATTTTTTGGTGAAGAAAGACTCAACAATATCGACCTTTATTCACCTACATGGGCACATTCTAGAAACATCCTAGTGAGTGCTATAAACAATGGCCTTTCTATGCTGTACTCAGCCTGCTACGGAGCCATTACCAGCTGCTCCAGGAAGACTGAAACACACACACAAAAATGTCCATAAATATACAATTTTAGCTCACAGGTTTCTTCTGGGAATTTATTCTGGTCTACAGTGGCTTCATCTTTGGTGACCTGAAATTTGAGGCAGTTTGCCTCACACAACCAGCTCTAGTCACGGGACTGTTGAGCACTGTTTCCACCAAGCATGTATAAAGATGGATTTCAAAGGCCACTTTCCAATACAACTATAGATAGTACCTTGGGGCAAGATTTAACGTTTCTTTTTTTTTTTTTAAAGTTCTGGCATATAGCACCATTTGATTATTATGGTCTCAATGTAGCACACGTGTGTAGAAAAACCAAGTGTCAGTTCTTGACAGTGCAAGAAGAAATGAGCCAGCCGTCTCTGTTTGGGAGGAAACATTAGGTTTTTCATTAGTCAGGAGATTAAATGCATGAACAGACACAGAAAGCACAATCCGGTAAGTACTGTAATTCTGATAGCCAGTCAAGCAGCTAAAAAATAATTAACAAAACAAGTCAGTCGAAAATTCTAAGTTTAGTCAGGAAAGGTCTCTGAAAGTAAAGAAGGTATTTGTAGGACCTGAGGAAATGGCTCAGTCAGTAAAGCAATTGCATGCAAGAATTGGACCTAAGTTAGAACCCCAGAACCAACATTCAAAAAAAAGAAAAGAAAAGAAAAAAGATTGTGGTGGAATTGCAATCTCAGTGTGGGGAGGCAGAGACAAGAGAATTATAGGCAGAAGTCTCTGTCCCATCAGCAGCTCACAAATAAATACATTAAGGCTTATAGTAATTATAAACACTCGACTAATAGCTCAGGTTTATTACTAACTAGCTCTTACAATTTAAATTAATCCATTTCTATTAATCTATGTGCTGCCACATGGTTCACAGTTTGTGGCATCATTTTGTACATGGCCTGCTCCTCTGCATCTGGTTGGTGACTCCTCTGCATCTGGTTGACGATTCCTCTCTCTGGCTGTCCTCCCTATACTTCCTGTCTAGCTACCAGCCAGCTAGCTTTTTGCTAAACCAATCCAAGTCCAAATCTTCACAGTGTACAAATATATCTTGATTTATGGATACAAATTTAAGGTCAATTTTGTTGATGTATATGTATTTTTGATCTTGATTAAGGTATTGTGATTGTGTAGCTCATTTAAAAATGTAATGTATAATTAAGAAATATAGGTTACTAGATAATCATCTATAATAGTCAAGTTTGTAGTCATGTTAGTTAGATTTTCTAGATATGCATAGAGATATATTTCAGTTGATAGGCATTCTTCGTATCTTCCAAAGACTACCAGCATTTCAAATGTTTTAATAACTTAGGGCTTTTCATGACAATGAAACACATCTGCTCCTGGCAGCACCAGCTACTTCAAGAGGAAGATGGGCATCAAAGAGGCTCCTTATGGAATTTGCTTGCCATTTGGGCAAGAAACTGCTCTTGCCCGGACTGCTTCACTGGACATGCAGGACCCTCAGAGAGATGGCTGCTAAACTTGCCTAAAGGTGAAATGATCCTTCAGGGTTCCTGTTTCATGAAAGAGTCTGCGAGACATTCTGCAGGATACAGAAAAAGTGACTGAACTGTCTTTGAATTTTGCTGCTTCGTGGAAAAGTCTGCTGGATACTATGGACCAGTAGGCTGAAGATGCCCCCAGTGGTACAGAAGTACTTTGTGTGACTGTCCAGGCAGAGAGATGTCTCTGTCAATTCTAGAGTTTTGGAGGTTGCTTACAATGTACTTCCTGTTTACTTAGGTAATATTATAACCTTCTGGGGTCTTTGATGGAGTTGAAGAATAGATAAATTGTTATAGTTTTCCATTTTATGCTAAAAGATAAAATAGATATAAATAATGTAACTAATTCTTGCTTGATAACTGTTTTGTTATATGTAATTTTACTATGTTAACGTTAAAGCCTTTCTTTTTTGTTTAAACAGAAAAAGGGAGATGGTAGGAGTTCCTTCTGTTTGTGTGTTGCTTTCATTGGTTAATTAATAAAGAAACTGCTTGGCCTGATAGGGCAGAACTTAACTTAGGTAGGTGGAGAAGACAGAACTAAATTCTGGGAGGAAGAAAGCAGAGTTAGAGTGAGAGCCGCCATGGAGACTCCAGGTCAGACATGCTAAATCTTTCCCGGTAAGCCACGACCTCATGGTGAATACAGATTTAATATAAATGGGTTAAATCAAAATGTAGGAGTTAGCCAATAAGAGGCTAGTGATTATGGGCCAGGCAGTGATTTAATTAATACAATTTCTGTGTGGTTATTTTGGGTGTAAGCTAGCTGGGCAGACGGGATGAAAAACAGGCCCTCTCCTCTTTCCTGTAACAACATACAAACACAAAAATTAAAAAAAGTAAAAAGAAAAGGATTGATGAAAATCTCCATTGAAAAATTAGATCGTCTTATTAAAACTGTATGTACACTCCCATGTTTATTACAGTACTATTTCCAATAGCCAAGGCAGAATCAACCAAAGTGCCCTAGATAAAATAATCAATAAAGAAAATAGTATGTATCCACAATGGAATATTGGCATATAAAATGAATGAGACTCTATTTGAAGAAAAATAGGTGTGCCTGGCTGAAACTGTATCAAGTGAAAGAAGTCAGGCCCAGATAGACAGCTATCACACTGTGCGTACTCACCTGTGGAAGCTTAACAATGATGTGTTGGCAGAGGCTAGGCAACAGTGTGGAGACAGCGTAGCAGCACGTGGGTGGGTACCCAACACAGCTGCATAGAAAGAGCACGTTCTAGGGCTCCGTAACAGGGAAAGGTAACTACAGTCACACAACCTGATGCACATTTCATGAGCAGCCAGAGTAGGATAGCTTGAAAGCTGCAAACACAAGAAAATGTTGAGAAAATGGAGATCATTGACCATTACACATTATAGACAGCGACTGAAATATCACCCTTGCCTTACAAATAGGTACAATTACCTGTTAACTGAAAAAAGATGAAAATTAAAAAAAAAAAAAAAACAAAAACAGGATTGGTGCAGATCTGTTTTAGAGACCTCGCCTAGAAGCAAGAGCTCCACCTGAAGAGTCAAGCATACTTTTGCACTAAGTGCTGTCCGTCTGTCTGCCTGACTCAGCTGGAGCAAAGAGCTTCATCATTCAGATATCTCCAGTGTCCTTGTGCATGAACAGAGGGTGAGGAACAGGACTGAGAACTCAGGGAGGATGGCAAGGATGGAGACTGGGAGGCTGCTGCAAGGAGAAGGGATCTTTAGAGCTGGTGAGAAGGCGTGGGGAGGAAAGGGGCTCGCCACCAAACATGATGACCTGAGTTTGATCCCTAGTTCCTTCATGACAGGAGGAGAAAACTGACCCCTGAAAATTATCCTCTGCCTTCTGTACACACACACACACACACACACACACACACACACACACACACACACACCATACCACACTACACACATACACACACACCACACCACACCACACCCACACACCACACCACATATACCACACACCATACACATTCACACACCATATCACATACACATATACCACACACCACACACACACCACACCACAACACACAACACACACATTCACACACACACCACACCACATCACACACACGCACACACGACACCACACCCACCCACCACACCCACATACATACACCACACACCACACACGTTCATACATACCACACTAAACACCGAGAGTAAGTAAATAAATAAATATCTATTAAAAGAGGGCTTTAATGATAAAGATTAGCAAACAAAATGCTAACCAGCATGATCAGAAAGCAAACTTTTCCTTCAGAATGCCATTCAATTCCTGTCTCCTTTCAATGACTGTTGATTGATGTTTATTTTTTAAAAATAAGCGATCTCTCCCTTTTGTTTCCAATTTAATTTTATTTCTTTTAATTTTATGAGGAAGAACCCTTGGATTGATCAACATGAGGGGAAATGGTGATTTGCAAAGTTTCTTTTCTTCCCTCCACACTCTATGGGTTTGTTTACTCACAGAGGAAGAAAGCCTGTGAGCTGCTCTTCCCACCTCACGGTCTAGCCTCTGTGATTCATTCTGCTTTTATTTGTTTATAACTTCTCTCCTGTCACGCTTGAATTGACCTCTTCTTGGTGCTTTATGATTTAATCATACTGTGGATTATTCATTTTAGGCTGTAGTTTCTAAAGGGTAGAAATTACACCTACCCAGCCTGAACATTTAATGTCCTCCAATTTATGCGCTGCTGCTCACTGCCCGATAGGATGGTCTAAGGTGGTGGGCCTTTCAGAGATGAGTAGGTTATGGGTTCAAAGCTCTCACAAATGGAGCTGACATACGATCAAGAGAGGACGGGCAAGCTTCTTTGACCCTTCTCCCTTGTAAGGACCCAGGAAGATATCACCTATAAACCAGAAGATGGGTCTCACCAACACTGCAAGCAACGTGCCCTTGGACTTCCCACCCTTCCGAACAGTAAGAATTAAATTTGTGTTGTTAGGCACCGGGGTCAGTATGTTTATAGCAGTCTAAACGGCCAACCAAGTGTTCCTTGTATCTGTGCTGGTTATTCCTACAGCCCTGAGACGGGCTACTAATACCTTAGGTATTCTACTGATGGAGCAAAGGTTGAGGCTTTCTCAGCCCCTCGCTCTGGCTGAATACCAGGTGTCCTCCTGCTTTCTGGTGCAGCACCCCACTTTAAAGGTGTGTTGCACAGGAAACATAAGACACCCTGTCAGTATACTGGCCTCAACACATTCTGGGAGATGCTTTAGGGCTGATTTTCTTTTCAAAAGCCAAGCTGTCATTGGCCAGATCCAGGAAGCAGAGTCAACAAACTCACTTGACACAGGACGCTTAGGAATGTGACTGAGAGAGGCGGAAGGGGGGCTTCTACCTGCCCAGGTGTCCAAGACTCACAGATAAGGTTGGGCGGTGCCGACAGGTGCCACCCACACAAATCCCACGATAAGCGTAAGGATGAGAACTGTGGACAGAACTGCTCAGCACACGCAGGCGTTATCAGCGGCCACGTGTGGATGCCCACAAAGCTCTTTGTGGCCCGCCATGAGCATCCACAATTAACTGAGAGCAAACATGAGTCCTCGCCTCTGTGAGCTGCTGTAGAAGGGGGAGACGCCCAGAGGCAGCCGAGAGGGGAAGACAATCGCTCAGGGAGATTTCAGCACCTTGTCCTTTGGGAAGCCTTTGACAAATGAGAAGGAAAGCTGTTTGCTCGCATAGCTGAGGCCCTCATTGCTTGACATGGCTTCGCAGATATCTGTCGTCAGGGAGCTAATGAATCGCAACGGCCCATCTCTGCGAGAACAGCAGGTCTGGGAACTGTTTGTTCAATTGAGGCATTCAATGTATTTCTTGCGACGTGGAACAGTGATGTTTTTTTAAATTAAAAAAGGTGTTATTTCTTTAACCCAGGACCCTGTGTTGCTAAGAACCTATGGCTAAATATCCCAAGGCCCTAGACGAAGAGCCTACTGCTGTTAGTCTACCAAGTTTCTATGGTATTACACCAACTCCTAATGACTCATAATTAGACCCATAGATTAATGAATCTCTCAGCCCTCATCAGAGCAGCTTCTATTTGCAATAGATGGTGATTAATATAGACACTCACAACATGTCGAAAAGCAGAGAATTTAAAAAATGCTCAAATCTAAATGAGACATCTGGGTCACACACACACACACACACACACATACACACACACACACTCACACCCTTCCTAGACTCAGGGATCATTGCAGAAGAGGACATGAAAAAGACTGTAGGAACCAGAGACCGTGGATGACTCTCAGGAAAGAGTACCTTCTGGACACAGCAGGGCAGTGGCCCTTCTGAACTCAGAGAGGTTGTGACAGTGTGCGCTTGTACGATGTCAAGTCAGACAAAATCCCAGCATGGAGGTGCTGTGGCTGTGATTTCCTAACTCTGGTCAAGGAGCTGCTGGGAAAGGGGGAGTCCGTGTTCTTTGTGTAGTCTCTGGTAAGTCAACCAAGGCGACATATCCAAGAATATGTAGGTGGCACAGATTTGTCTTGATGGGTGCTTAAAAGAAGGACATAAAGTTGGGTCAGTAGGGAGGCGGTGGGAGAATCTGGAAGGAGCTGAGGGAGGGGTACATATGATCAAAATGTATACATTGTATTAAATTCTCAATGGAGTTAAAAAAAGAGTAAAAACCTTGTTTCCTGTCACCCTCAATTGTCAGGTAGGTTGACAGCTGGAACTTCTCTTGGTTTTGTTATCATTCCTGGGAAATGATCTTGTCCTGGACCCCATTCCTGTTGTATTAGCTACATTGGCCATCATCACCCTGGGAAGTATGGCTTTAAACTCTGTGAGCCAGAGAATGGCCTAGAATCACAGCAGGACATTTTCCTGCTACTCTATTAACCTTTGCTTGATTCTAAAGTCACTAGAGTCCTCTCACTGGCACAGGTTCCTCCCTTTGCACCAGGCTGTCCCCATACCCGTGACCCAGGGCCAACACCAGGGCCCACGTGTGGCCGCTGGGCCGTGGGATGCCAAGCAGCCACCCAGTGTTTGGATTGTTTCCCAATGTCTGTGATTCCTGGCAACTGCAAAGGGCTTCCAGGGACAGGGCTTAATGGTGGGGCGGAAGAGGGAGGGGAGGAAAGTGATGTGAGGGCTGCTGACACTGTGGAAAAGGCTGCCCGGAGGTCCCTGAATCAGTGGAAGGACACCTTCCTTCCTGTCCCTCTCCAGAGCCAGTGGAGGGGTCAGCAGTTCATGCATAAGAAATCAGGATCTTCTGGAGCCACTCAAGCTGCCTAGAGGTAAACCGACAGCCTGGGGCCAATCCCTTTCCCCCACCTCACCCCACCCCCAGGCAGGTGAAGGTCACTGTTCTGCATCAAGCACACTTGACAGTTGCTCAAAGGGCAGCAAGGGAATGGCCTGGAATCCATGAGTCACTCGCCTCAACCTCACACGACTTGGCATTATCCAGGCAAATGTACACAGCCTTCCCTAAGGAAGCCATAAAGTGTGCCTCGTATTTTGTACCTCTCTGTTCTGTTGTCTACCGGGTTCAAGGGTGAAAAGGATATAGACATGTCAAGGGAAGGGGCTTGCATCCCAATTACACACGGGGAGGAAGGAGAGAAACCATGTTCATCGTCCTAGCTGGTAAGACCCTGGTACAGCTCTCCTCCTCCCATACCTGTTCCCGGAGATTGTCTTCTCTCCAGAAGTGGCTGGCTCCAAGTGGGGACACAAGAGGAACTGCAGTCAGACATCTATCTAATCATAGGCACCATGTAGATTGGAAAGAGGCGCCAGGCAAGCTGAGGGGGGTTGGCCATGGGCTGGGCTGAGCATGGTAAACCGGCACACAGATGACACCTTGGATGCATACTTGAAGGCTCATTCAGTTGATACAGGGTTTGCTGCCCATGCAGGGAAAAGACTGAGCCAAGGCTGTGACTGATGGATAAAGGAACCTGTAGACCAATGGTTCTGGGAGTTGTGACCCTCGACAGGGACAGCATATCGGATATTTGCATCATGATTCATGACAGTAGCAAAATTACAGTTATGAGCTAGCAATGAAATGATTTCAAGCCGGGGAGGGGGGTCACCACATGAGGACCTGTATTAAAGGGTCGCTGCATTAGCAAGGTTGAGAACGCTGTGGTAGACTGTATGTTCACACCAAACAGAATTGGAAGACATCAGTCATTTAAGAAAACATAGCTCCCCTCTTATTTTCAGGCCCTGCTAGAAACCACAGGATGCCAGAGGGAGAGTCACCTTGTGGAGGTGTCAAAAGTTCAGTGTGGAGGCAGGAGGTAAATTTAGCCTCACAAACCTTGCCAGCTTTAATGGTAACGTGTATCCAGTTCACTGGGGACAATGGTGAGCGGGGGGGGGGGGGATTGTTAGTTGGCCAGTTGGACATATTCATTGGGGTCTCAAAAATTTCAGCCACTCATGCATAAGTTTTTAGTGAAAATCAGATTACGTGGCTATGTGTGCAAAGAACCAAGATGTTTCTAGGTTAGTGCGTACTAATCACTAAGGTATGCATGCATGCAGGAGGACATCCAGAGTAGACATCATTTCTGCCATGTTGCCCAGGGCAACACCTGCTGAAACGCATGAGGATGGATGCCATAGTGACACGGTGGACGCTGCATTTAGTCTTCAGTTCTGTCCTTAAAGGGACCTCCTGCAGAGCATTGCCCCGCCCCTCCTACTTGGCATGAGCAAGATTTTCACCAGGGAGTATTAGTGCTGCGACTGAGTATTTGACAAGAAATTGGAGGGCTTATTTGTCTACCATGGCTGGGAGGACCTGACAGCAGGGGCGTGAGACAGCTGGTCATTTTTCCTCTAGCAAGACTCCACCCCCTGCGGCAAGCCTCCACCCCCTGCGGCAAGCCTCCACCCCCTGCGGCAAGCCTCCACCTCTTGAAGGCTCCAAACTTTCTCTCGGGCAGCTGAGGATCAAATATTTAAACACGTGAGCCCACAAGGGACATTTCACATTCAAATCAGAACAGGGAAGAAACAAAATAACAGGCGACTGTTCCCTCTCAGCAGGTAAAGATTCCTGCAAGAGAAGACTTCTCACCTAGAGAAACAGGAGTCAAAGTCTCTGTCCTTTGATCCCACCTTCTAAATTTGGGCCACACGAAGCCCTTTCCCTTTGCTAGCGCGTTGTCCCAGGCATTTTGTTATAGTAAGGGTGAGCTGAGAAGATAACAGGAGAACAAACAGAGTAATTGAGCACTACACACTTCAGGGTCCGCCAAAAAGTAAATTCCAAAATCCTCACAAACAAGCTGAGCATTTGATGGATACCTTAAACAGTTTGATTTAATCACTCTGCATTGCATTAAACAAACTTCGCACCACTGTGTGTCCCCTAAAATAGTCACACAACCAGCAAAAACCTTCGTGTACTTGTAATAAAAAGAGCAGATTCTTCCCAAAATCTCGGAGAAAGCCAAACATTGTTTTTCAGATGCTTTATGTTAATTTATGAAACCCCATGACAAGCGTAAGAGTTAATGCTATTCTTCCCATTTGGTAAATGATGATACTGTGGCAAAGAGAAGTAGGTAATCACCCCGTTTCACACAGCTCCTAGGAGGCAGAGCTGGAATTCAGTCTTGGAGGTTTGTCTGTTCTATGGGGGTAGGCTTTCAGGTGTAATATTGCTCTGTTGTCACTCTGGGCTGCTCTCTAGTAGCTGTGGTCTCCTGGTCCTGGATCTCACCTTGAACTCTGAAGTTCAAAGTCCGAGATCCAGCATCACTGAGGCAGGCAGAGAGGGCTGAGCCACCTCAATGATTCAGGAAGCCACACACTCAAATGGCAATCAATATGTTGTCCCGGTCAAGCATGGATTTTGTTTTGTTTGTTGCTGAATTCTCCCTTATCTCTGCTATCTAGTTGGTACAGATGAGCCCTGGGTTTTCCTCTATTTAAAAAGTCCTGGATGTGAAGTTAGTAAACAGTTCAGTAAGTGACCAGATGCTAAGGAAGTGGAAACAGCTGGATGGGCCACTGCAGGGGAGGAGGCAGGGTTGTTTTCATGTGAGGGAGTCACTGGAAAAGTATCAAGCGTGGCCTGGAGTGTCCCCCTTGCTCCTGTGAGACCCACAACCCCTGCCCCTCCCAGACCCTCTTTCCTCTTCCCACCCCTTCCCCCCTGCACCTACCTCATTGAGGAAAAGTATGGGCCTTCCTTGCCAACTCTGAGTTGAGGAGTTGGGGGAGGAGGTGGCTGTCACAGTTAATGTCATCTCAAACCCTCTAGGACACAGCAATAGAAGGAATGAATGCCGTCAGCCATTCAGTGGCTGTGACAGGGACGGCAGCTTCCCACAGCCTCATTGCTAAGCAGCTACAGGAGAATGGCTGGGACATAAGGAGCTCAGGCAGAGGATGTCCAGAGAAACAGCCATTGACTAGCAGGGAAAGGAGGAAGCATAGATGAGCAACACCAGCAAGGCGACACAGTACAGTGCTTGGTTGGTATTATAGTAAGAGTGTGGGATTAAATTTAACACTCTCGTGTCTTTAATGACAGCTACAGCAATACAAAAAAATACCTTGACACACACTAACTTAGTCGTTAAATACACTAACTTCTCCCAGCCTCCTAAGCACAGACATGCATATATGTATGCCCTGTGTGCATTATGGTTATTTTTGTTATTCCTGTGTGTTATAAAAATCAGGAAACTAAGGCACACAGAGGACAAGTCACTTGCTCAAAGCCACAGGGTTAGCAAATAACTAAGGCTCACAAGAAAACCTGACTAGAGTTTGAACCTAAAGGTTTGTTTGGTATGTGTGTGTGTATGTGTGTGTGTGTCTGTCTGTCTGTCTGTCTGCAGGTGGCTATGTGCCCCTGAGTGCTTGTGCCTGCAGAGGTCAGAGGTAACAGATCCCCTGCAGCTGGAGCTACAGCTGTGAGCCACCTAATATAGGTCCTGGGGACTGAACCCAGGTCCTCTGGAAGAACCATGTCTCTTAACCACTCAGCCATCTCTCCAGTCCCTTGAGCTGCAGTCTGAAGAACCTGTCCCATGGCTTGTACAATTGTCACATGAGACAGACCACCTAATACATGGCAGGTTTTCTCCTGTGGGTGTTTGTGTGCGACATAATCAAGCAGTGGTTCGTAGCAGGATCTGCTTGGGTTTTTTGTTTTTTTTTTCTTGTTTGTTTGTTTGTGTTGTTTTTGTTGCTGTTCTTCTCACTGCTTTGGATGTGACCTCATGCATGCATACAGAACTCTCTACTGAGCGTACTTTTTCCCCCAGGGAGTTTCGTCTGAGGGATATGCTACCCTCTCTTGATGAAAACGGATAAGTTACCTGTTCACTTACTCATCTACCGCCCGCTTGTTCTGAGACCAAGTCAAACACTGAGGATACAGAAGAGGACAAACTTGGTCTGGTTGAGAAGACGATCAAATGAAAGCATCAAGTGTACCAACAACTGTAAGATGAAAGATGCTTCAGGAGACTCCCTTCTGCCCCCCAAGCCCTCCCATCCCACCCCACCCCACCCCACCACTGTAGAACACAGCAGATGCTGTGAAAGGAAGGTTATATAAGAGCAGAGTTCCCATGTCTTTGAAGCAGGGTTTCACCCTACAGCCCAGGCTAACCTCCAAATTGCAATTGTTTTGCCTCAGCCTCGCAAGTGTCTGTGTCACCAAGCTTGGCACTTGAAGTGTTCCTGGTTAGACTAATATTTATGTGGGAACCCATAGCTGAAAGCATTGTGGCTGGAAAGTGAGGGACAAGAAAAGGATAGCCCCGCTTTCTTGTGTAGTGTTCTTGTGATACTCCTTGAGAACGTTCCAAGCGAGCCAACTGAGGTGGCTTTTCTCTAGAATAGTGGGAGAAAAGTATGCCGCTTTTCCCTAATCTAGCATGATTTAGGAGTTGATTATAAGCTATTTACCCCAAACTCCTCATTAATTTCTAGTAATAAAAAAAAATAAGCAGATGGTACCACACTGCCCATTAGCTAGAGATTCCTTGTAATTATCATGATAGTCTAATCATCTTTCAAATAAGGACTTTTTTTTGGAGAAGAGGGAACTATTAAAATCTATGCCAAGATAGTCCCAATCCTGGCTTGCTCCAAGCAAGCATGCAATGAGTAGACTCACACGTGCATAGCCGCTTCGTCTCCGCTTACAGCTGCCATAGAAGCATCTTCCAGTGCATCGTGTCACCACGCGCTAAGTCATAAAAGTCACAAGCACATTCTCCTTTCATCAGATGAAGTCATGTGGATGAGCTCAGGGTATCGTGCATGTTTTATTTTCCCTGAAGCGTTGCCATGTGAACACTGCATGTTTAGGTACCACATCTGGATGCTGGATGCTCAGTGGGCCACAATGTTGCTGATTCATGAAGGACTGGAATTTGGTGGAAAGATTTGTAGACTCTAATTAGAAATGCAAAATTCTAGTTCCAGTTTGGCCACTTAACAGCAGTGCAAATAGAAACTTCGTTTTTCTGTGAAACTTGGGAGTGGACCACGGGGCCTCTAGGATCCTCCCCAGTGCCTGTAGTTGTCTCCATAGGGGACTGCAATCAACATAGTGTGTATTATATTACACAATACTATATTTTGGTCATTTCACCTCTCATGTCCTTCTCTTGTTCTACCTTCTCTCTACCTTCCAAGAGGTCCCCTTATTTTCATATCTTTTTTTTTTTTTTTTGGTTTTATAACTCACTGAGTGTGGTGGTTTAAATGAAAATGGCCCACCCCCATAGGCCCATGTGTTTCAATGCTTGGTCCGCAGTTGGTGGAACTGTTTGACAATGATTAGGAGGCGTGGCCTTGTTAGAGAGGGTGTGTCACTGGGGATGGGATTGGAGCTTTCAAAAGCCCTTGCCAGACCCAGACTCTCTCCCCACCTCCAGCTGGTGGATCAGATATGAGCTCTCAGCTACTGCTCCAGAACTATGCCCGCCTGCCTCCTGCTGTGCTCCCAGACATGACTGGCAGATTCGTTCTCTACAACTGTAAGCCAACCCCCAATTAAAAGGGGTGTCTCTTCGCAGCAATAGAAAAGCATCTAAGACACCAAGTGTAGATGAACATTGGTGATGTGTTACTTACTGGAACAAGAACAACCATTAGTGGCTGTCCTATTGAAGAACATGAATGATGTCTCCTCTCCCAGAAACCATCATGGCAGAACCTCATGACCTCTCCTTTTCCTAAGGGTGTTATGCTGGTTGTGTGCAGGCAACTCCCCACCCTCCGACCCCTGCTGTCAGTTCATGATTGCGACAAGACTATTACACCACGTCCTTTTGGTGTTTCACTGCCCTCCTCCCTGCCCCCGGACTCTTGCATTCTTTCCACCTGCTCTTCACAAACAGAAACAAATTCCTCATCAGCTAAAACCTCATTGGCAACTGACTTTCAGGGGCTGGACCTCTAAGGCTCAGTCTTTTCCCATAGAAACCTATTGTCCAAGAGAATGAGATAAGAAACTGGAAATTATCTATCTCGCTCACTAGAATGGCGGAGAAGTCAAGGGTGAAATAGTCACGAGCGATTTGGGCTATCAGGGTGCAGACATCACTCTACGGGTATGCAGTTTCTATTGAGTTTTAAATAATGGTCGCTCTGTGCTGCAATTCATTTACAGTGCATAGGCCCACGCTGAGTGATTTTTGTTTTAGAGCATGTATCACAAGTCACCACGACAGTCTTACAAGTTATTTTCAGCACCGCAGTTCATTTTCTGTCACCAAGTTAAACCTGTCTTTTCTAGAATTGCATATGATATATTATTTACATATTGCCTATTTCAGATTCTCACTATTGCATTGCTGTGGGGACCAGTTCATTGCTATGTATCTGTATAGGTATATCACAAGATGTACATATACCACAAGGAAGGCACACACACACACACACACACACACACACACACACACACACACACATGATGATACATATATACATACATTACCACAGTTTATATATACATACACCATGAGATATATAGATATATCACAAGATATGCTACTCGCCTTGAATATTATAAACAAAACTGCTGCCGGGCGATGGTGGCGCACGCCTTTAATCCCAGCACTCGGGAGGCAGAGGCAGGCAGATCTCTGTGAGTTCGAGACCAGCCTGGTCTACAGAGCTCGTTCCAGGACAGGCTCCAAAGCCACAGAGAAACCCTGTCTCGGAAAAGCAAAAAAATAAAAAATAAAAATAAAAAATAAAAAATAAATAAATATAAACAAAACTGCCATGAACATGTGTGTACAACCTTTGTATGGATATAGGACTTCATTTGTCATAAATAAAAATCAAAGAATGAGTCACAAGATAATGGCATGTTTTAAGACATTGACAAATTGGTTTGCAGTGTGATTATCTCACTTCAGACTTCTACTGGCAACTGCAATGACAGGAAATATGATCCCACTGTGGTTTTATGTGAATTTCTCTGATGACTAAATGTGCCGGACACCATTTCACATGCTCATTAGCCATTCATGCATCTTTTGTGAAATATTAATTCTCTATAAGTTCTTTGCCTATTCTGGGAAGCTTATATGCAGAATCTTTTCTCTCAAATTATGGCTTGTTTGTTTAGCCTTTCAATTTTTTTTAAGAGAACAAGAAATTTGATCTCAGATTATTTAATCATTGATGAAAGTCTTACATATACATATATACACATGCATACATGTAAAAGGAGCAGCAGGCCTCCCAGCTCCCGGCCACCCGGCTAGCTTTACCCAAAATAATTACACAAAAACTGTATTCTTTTAATCACTGCTTGGCCTATTAGCTCTAGCCTCTTACTGGCTAATTCTCACATCTTGATTAACCCATTTCTAATAATCTGTGTAGCACCATGAGGTGGTAGTTTACCAGGAAGATCTTAACCTGCATCCATCTTGGAGAGGAGAGCTATGGCGACTGCTTGACTCAGCTTTCTTTCTGAAATTCTGAATTTCTTTCAGAATTCTGTTATGTCTACTCCTCCTACCTATTTTCTATCCTCTCAAAGGCCAAGGCAGTTTCTTTATTAACCAATGAAAGTAACACATAGACAGATGACCTTCCTCCATCACATACATATACGTGTGTTATCTAACTGGGTGGTTTATATCCTCTGCGTCCTTATAAAAGTTTTACTGCCTTACTGTTTGCATTTTTAGTCTAACCACTGTCCTAGCAGAACTGTCATTTTGTAGTCTAGAGTCTTTTGAGGAGGAAAACCTCAACTGAGGAACTCCCTAGAACATATGGATCTGTAGCTGTGCTTGTGGACAGTGTTTTTACTGTCAACCTGCAGGAGGGCCCAGTCCACTGTGGGAACCACCATCTCCAGGTCCTGGGATGTATACAAATGCTCACTAATCACAAACCTGTGAGGAAGTCAGCAAGCAGCATGCTTCTCCACAAGTTCCTGCTTGAGTTCCTGCCCTGATTTTCCTAAATGAAGGACCTGAAAACTCAAACAATCCCTTTCCTCCTCAAAGTTACTCTTATTCAGAGTGTTTGTTGTTTTGTTTTGTTTTTGTTTTTCCACAGCAACAGAATGAAACTAGAGCATCACATGGAGCTGATATCTGAGTGTGATATGAGACAAAGGTCCCAGTTGATTTCTGGTCCTTAAAAGTAGGGAACCAACCAAGAACCAGTCGTTAAAAAGATAAGCGATCTTGTTCTTTTTTTTTTTTTTTCAGATCTGCTGAATTATGGTGTTCATTTCCTTATCGTTGAGTTGTGTTTCACTTTGTTTTCCCTCATGGCTGTGATAAACACTGTGGCCAAAGCAGCAGAATGGAGGAAAGGGTTGATTTCATCGTACACAAGCAGGGTCACAGCCCATTAGTGAGGGAAGTCTGGGCAAGAGCACAAGAAGCAGCCACGGAGAAATGTTGAGGAGCACAGCTTCTCTCAACTAAATTTTTAGGCAGCCTGAATCCAAGAGTGTAGGGATGGTACTGCCCCCAGGGGGCTGAACTATCTCATGCTAATTATCAGTCAAAATAATCTCTCACAGAGGTGGCCACAGTCCAATCTCATCAAGGGAATTCTTCAGCTGAGGTTTCTTCTTCTTCCCCATTGACTTACTGTAGGTCAAGTTGAGAAAGAAATAACTGGAAGTTGCAAGAGTTCTTAAATTACTTTAAGACTTGGCCAGCCAAACATACTGAAAGTGTTTCCACCCATTCAATCATCTGCTTTCATTTTTCTTAACAGTGTCTCTCCAAAAGCAGAATTTTACAATTTCAGAGTCTAATTCAACAACTTTTACTTTATAATTAGTGGATTTTGTGTTCTACGAAACCTTTGCCTAATTTACACATTGCAAAGTTTTTCCTTCCCGCTTTTCCTTTAAGAGTTGTACGCTTTTAACTTCACATTCAGTTCTGTTCTGAATGAACTTTTGTATAAAGTACAAAATAAGGGCCAAAGTTCAGTTTTGTTTTGTTTTTTAAAGTTGCTTATTTTATCGATACTTTCGTTTCTGGAAATGCTCCAGATTTACCGATACACTGAGGAAAGCTCACAGGAAGTCCTTGGATGCCCCATGCCTAGGTTTTCCTATCGCCACCATCTTACCTAAGTATAATATCTTTGACATGGTAAGAAGACAGTGATGACATCTTGTCATCGCTTGGCCTACAATCTACTGTGTTCTCCTTAATTTTATCACCCTCCCCCCAACCCCACTTTTGTTTCTATTCCAGATCCTAAAGCATAAATTCAGGTCTCCTTTGTCTTCTCTTGGCTGTGAAGACTTCTCCAATTTTGAAGTTTTAAATGACACTAATTGGGACTTCTTGAGCTCTCATAAATTTGAATTTGTCCGATGTTTTTCTCATGATAATAGTGATGTCAGTTTAAGGGGCAGAGGATATCTCACTGTTTTAAGGCTGCATTCTAGCATGGGGTTGGTGTGTGTTACCGTTGGCCTCATCTCTTCAGTAGGCATCACATTGTCCGCTATTATTCTTTCTCTGGTTCCCACACGGTGTTCTTTGGACAGCAGTGACCATGCCCTGCTCACACTGCAGGAGCGAGACTTGGTGTGCTCTCCAGGTGTGCTACCCTCTGGTCTGGAATTCTTCAAAGGATAGGTTTCTCTTTTTCAGCCATGTGTTTACAGTGGCAAGAATGCATGGACATGTATTATGTGCTTTGGGCTATAGTCCAGTATTGTTTTTGTGCTCAGCTGTTCCCGTGGTGGCAGTGGAAGCTTTTTCACTGATCCTTGTGCCCCAGGCAGGGAAAGAGAACATTCCCACAGGTCCTCTGGCAAATGCCTTCTCTCAGTGGTAATGATTTCCACGTTTTCTTCATGTGAATTTTCAGTCCTTTTTTTTCTTTAAGATTGCCATTTTCTCCATTGACACCTGGAAAGCAATTGACAATAGAGTTGGTCACAATGTCCTTCTCAGGCCATTCTTTCATTTGGGGGAAGAGAAATGATTGGCTACATGCTGTAAGATCACCCCATGCTTACTCCTTCCTAAGGGGTCTTTTTATATTATCAGCTCTGCTGCACCCTGGTGATCAGAATGCGTGACCTCAGTGGCCTTGGCTACTGTGATGTCTTGTGGTCTGAAGTCTTGAAACAAGGACACTGAAACAGTCAGTTGAGTGCTTTAGCATGAAATTTAAAGGGACTCTTGCTTGTTCCTTGACAGAGAAGGATTCCTTAACAATCAGAACCCTTAGACTCACCCCTGAGCTCTTGTGATAGTAAGCATGAGTACCCCAAGGTTTCAAAGGGCCATTCCTATTTCTACTTCTTACTTTCTGGGTCTAGTGAATACCACGGTCTTGCACTCACTACCATTTGGGACATTGGCTCTCTGCAAGTGTATTGCTTAATCATACACTTTCTTCATACTCATTTGAAGTCCCAGAGGAACCTACTCCATCCTATGATGAGTTGCTCTTGAATCTACCCAACCTTTGTGTTAACGGGTCTGAAAGGCCCTTGCCCATGAGACATATCTCTAAATACATTATCATCTAATGTTTCATGGACAAAGCTTCACTGTTATCTTAGGCAAGTGCCACACCAGGAGAGGGTTTCCAAATTCTGTAGACTATTTTATTGTAGAACTATGGACACACTTCACAACTGAATCCCACATTGAAATTCTCCTATTGGGTTTGCTTTAATCATCTAATAGGCCTTTCCCACCTAGATACCTTTAATAACACAGTGCCTGGTGTGTCCATTGGACTAAATGGCTGGGATGCTTACATTTCTGACTGGACTTATGCAGAAGTATTCTCTGACTTGGCCTGATTCAAATCTTGCATCACCCATAGCATTCAAAAAAGAGAACGTTCTCCAGTGTGAAAGATTCTTGTTCCACGAGATGTTCCAGCATGTCCATAAACACTTCGCTGATTTGCAGTCCCCCAAATCTTTAGAATTTATCTTCCATTTTTATGATATGCACATACTAAGGACTACAATGGCCTACAAAGCTAACAATATGGGCTAACACAATGCTACCATCTGATAATGTCATTGTGATGAACTAGTATGACTAGAAATATCTCTCTATGCATAACACCGATGTCAGTGGTGTTCATACAGTTCTAAGACAGCTTTGCAAAAAATAGTGTCATCTGCTCTTAATGGATAAAATCTATTGCTGGGTCTTCTTCTAGCGATCACTAAATAGACTCATGGCTATGACCTCAGAACGAGATGGTGGAATATAACAAGACCCCACTTCTAGTGCTGCAGCTGCATTGGAGCAGGGAGAGAGAGAGTGTATGTGGTAGAAGGTGAATCTGGAGCAGTTTAGGGCAGTGTCTGGTCATGAATGGAGTTAACAGGCTCACAGTCGGGTCCTACTTTATAAGGAACAGACAGAGGCCCTTTCAGGTTTACAAGCAGTGTATTCTACCCACTCACTAGTCTCAAACAGAAAGCAGTGGTTTCTAACATTTCAAGGGCTTCCAAATGGCCTGACTCACCGGGAAGAGTGGGTGGCTTGCCTACGTCCTACCTTCAGCACCGGAACACATATTTTGGCTTTTGGAGCCTCATGGCTGTGTCCCAACCACCATTATTCCTGGAATAATGTGTATTTTCAACTGCTTTGCCTTTGCTACTCCTTGTTTGGAATGTCGTCTCCATTTCCCATGCCTCAAGAAATGCCATCTGTCCTGAAAGACTGTGTAGGTGTCTCCTCTCCTCCCAAGGAGGATTGCTGTTTTGCTCTGTTTGCAGGTCGCTTTCCTCAGTGTGTTGACAGAGGCAGTATCTTGAATGACCTCAAGGCTACCCTACCACACTCTGTACTTCTTTATTTCCAAGACAGGCAGGACCCATTGAGCTTGCCACCAGAGGTTTGCTGAGAGCCAATACTGGTAGACATTTAAGAAACGTTTGAAAAAACTAAATGTTTTCTTTCATCAACTCTGGTTCTAGTTGTAAGGGGAACAATCAAAGGCTGGCATGCAAGCATTTGTTCTCATAAAGCAGGTGGCTGTTGCCTAATACAGGGTCCTCAAATCGTCATGCTTGTGACAATTATCACCCTGTTGACTGAGGTTTTTTGTCCCATCCGGTCCTGCAGTCATTCAGTCCCAAAGAAATACACAGAGGTCTACATTAACTATAAACTGATTGGCCCATTAGCTCAGGCTTCTTATTAACTCTTATAACTTACATTAGCCCATAATTCTTGTCTGTCCTAGGCACATGGCGAGGCAGTCACATCCTGCTTGCTCTGTGTCTGGGTGATGGCTGCAGACTGAAACTTCCCTCTTCCCAGAATCCTCATTTCCCTGCCTCTACTTTCTGCCTAACTACTGGCCAATCCGCATTTTACTGAAATACAATTGAGAGGGTACAGACCATTGTCCACAGCATCACCCCAAGTCTAGAGAACAAAGCTGTCATATGACTAAGTCTTTAATTTTCCTTCCATCTGAATTGGATCCATTTAACCACACAGGAATTTGCGTGTACATGGGGTAGGGGACATATGTATGTGTCGGAGGTTAGAAACTTTTGGGTACTCTGGTTTGTTCTATTTTTGTCTTCAAAGTGTGACCCTTAAGAGTAATGAAAGCAGGGACTGGTACAATGACTAAATGGTTAAGAGCACTCTCTGCTTTTGTGAAGGACCCATGTTTAGTTCCCAAAACTCACAAAGCAGCTCATTATCCTTCCTTC
>NC_022034.1:17626757-17671311 GCF_000317375.1 Microtus ochrogaster | reverse complement strand
CTTTCTTTTGGTTTTTTTGAGGCAGGGTTACTCTGTGTAGCTTTGGAGCCTGTCCTGGAACTCACTCTGTGGACCAAGCTAGCCTCAGCCTCACAGAGATCCACCTGCCTCTGCCTCCCAAATGCTAGGATCAAAGGCTGTGTGCTCTTTGGACCTCTGTGGGCACCAGGGACACATGTGTTACACAGACACATGTGTTACACAGACATACATGCAGATGAAACACCAATGCACATATTTTTTATAAAAGTTTTAAAAGAACAAGGAAGGTAACCCAAATATTGCAGAAAGCTTCATTTTTGTTTAAATGGTTTTAGAATTACAATTGGGTTTTCATTTTAGTGCAAACCTTATTCTTTTTTAAGTCTTCTTGGAACTTAACTTTCATACTTCCACAAAATAAACAAGCAAACGACAAATCAAAACATGAATTTGGCATGTGTTTCCATCTTCCTAGGTACAAATGCTCAGTGGAAAGATTCCTTGCACGAAGTCCAAATTGATATCAACGTAAAATTATGAACCGCAGATCAACACGCATCGGCCCTTTGCCAGTGCCTTCACTGGAAAAGAAACACCTGAGTTTTTACCATAGACAAGATATTTACCCAAAGCCTGGCCTTTGCATTGTGCTAGACCTAATTTCTGTTAATGTTAAGATTCGCAAGCCATGGTCATCTCCTCACGGCAGCAGATGGGTCCACACTAACACATTTATTTCCGCAGTTGACAAACTCAGGCGCTCAGTTGTTCTCACTAAAGTTCATCTGCAGTACAGAACTGCTTTTGAACAGTTTTAGCAGAACAGCACAAAAGAATGTCAGTTTTTCCAGCTCCTCCTCAGGCCTCCCGCCATCTGGGGCTGAACCTACTCCAGTCCCATCCTACAGATCCCATCCAGTGTCCTCCATGCAAAGTTTCTGCTCCAATTAGTTCCTCTTCCTGCGCTGGAAACAAGACTTGTTCCTGCCTCTCTCTACAGCCCCCGTGACACAGTCAATGCGAATGTAAGCAGATAGGACAAGTGTAAGGTTATTGTCATGGCTTCCTCTGTGTGTGAGTGTGTGTGTGTGTGTGTGTGTGTGCATGTGTGTGTGTGTGTTTGTGTGTGTCTCTGTCTGTCTATGTGTATGTATGTCTGTCTACATTCACATGAATGTAGGTATGTGTGTGTACATGTATATATTCCCATGCGGAGAGTCAACCTCCTATGTCATTCTTCAAGTGCCTTCTATGTCAATTTTTGAGAAAACATCTCTTACTGACTTGGCACTGCCAAGTGGGCCCAGCTGGCAGGCCACTGTGCCATGCAATATCCTTATCTCCACCTCCCCAGCACTGGGGAAGCAAGCAAGTGCCACTATTCCTAGACTTTAAAATGTGGGTTCAGAGGATAGGGCTCAGGTCTCCTGCTGGTAATGCAAGCATTTTGCTGACTGATTCCCCCCCCAACCTCACCCTCTTGCCTTCTTCACAGTGATTCCTAGCAGTGAGGTGTGCTCCAGCCTGGCTGACAAGGGAGCCCAGGAACACGCTTGAGTTTTCAGCTGCATCATTTAATGTCAAACTGAATTGTCACACAAGAAACAAGCCATTCAGCTATTCTTTCTGTCTACCTAGGGCCTCCCCAGAAGAAAGGAAATACTCAGGAAGCCTCTGCCCAGTCCAGTCATCTCCTCAAAGACTCTCTTGTTTCTGAAGTGGCCGCACACCTTGACAGAACACGGAACTATTCCCGCTTCCCAGTTATTTCCTGAAGGATAAACACTGACCTAAAATCCTTTTAGTCAGTAAGTCTGGAAGGAACCCGTCTTCACGTGAACACCTTTTCCGGTCTTGCTGTGGTTGTTTGTAGCCTGGGGCAGGATGTTTCTCTCCTAAGCGTCTCATCTCTCAGATGTCCTTGAACAACCAAACAGAAATGACATCATTCTCTAATGACTCTAGTCTACATTCAAGGGGAATAAAATGACTCTCTCTGTCTGGTCATATGGCTTTGTCTCATAGGGAATGGGTGTATGTGTGTGTGTGTTTATACATGGGTGTTCCAGGTTATATATATACCCCAGTGTTTAATATATAAACATATATATGTGTGCATCTTTGTAACCCTACCTACCATTATATCCCTACAGAAATACTAATGTGAAATTATTTAATTCAATTCTGAGGGCAACTTGGCCATTTTAACAGCTACTAGGCACCAAATGATATGCCTGACTTATGTAACCCTTCATGGTAGCTGCAGCTGTGCACAGCTACTAACTATCGAAAGTCTCAGCTCCTTGACCTTTCTCCCCATTTCTTCTCCTTTCTCTTTAATCCAGCTGCTTCCGTTGAAGGCTCCTCCCTTTCCCCCTAGTCTGTAACAGCTTTAGAATCGACTTCTGTCTGAAGCCTTCATCTCACTGATGCTCAGGCCTGTTGTTTCCAGCAAGGTGCCGGAGCAGAAGCTGCTTACACCACCTCCCAAGAACTGACTCTCTACGTCTCTCCCTATACTCCCACGCTCAGTGGCATGTTGGCTGTGGTGGGAATACTTACACCACAGCGATGTCAGCAATGCAGATTCGGGCTTTACTTGGAGAAAGCCAACTGTTAAACATTTGCCAGCACAATACCTTTTTATACCAGTTGAAATGTGTGTCTATTTGTCTTCGGTTCATATATTCTAGGGTGAACCCCACAGATCCAGGACTGAAATGTCTTCTGAGACATGAGTGTGTGTGTGTGTGTGTGTGTGTGTGTGTGTGTGTGTGTGTGTGTGTGTGTGTTAAAACCAGGGTGGTGCTGTACAAATCTGGAGAGTTGACCACTACTATTGGGGGCCAAAACCCTAAAAGGGCAAATCCCCAAATGCAGGGGAATTGCAGGCAAACCAGTGCAAGAGGCATTTCTATAGCAAAGGATGATACCTGGTGGTCCTCAGCGGGGGTATTGCAAGAAACCCCCAAAGCACCCACTGGTAAGGACTTTTTGTTTACACATCTCCCAGAGGCATCACAGTGGGTTGCCCCTCTCTGGTGTATTAGGACCATGTATGCCTTTTTTCCCCCTGCCACTCCTCTGTGGTAGATCATGGATACTCTGACAGATAATAAAGGACTTGGCCCTGACTGGCCCAGTGCAGCCTGCAGAGCCTGAGCTGCTAGTTGCCTAAAGACTATGTCCCTTTCTGGGGAGGCAGTAGCCAGTGACTGATGCATGAAGCAGAAGAAAGGTCCAAACCCCTCGTCACCACTTGGGACAACTGTGATTGTCACCCCAGCTTCAGACCTCTCTGAAGCTTGAAGCTTGATGAGGGCTGTGCGACACTCCACCCCAGTCCCAAGTGATGGCGATGAAGTTTCACCCAGAGGCAGGAAGGACAAGAGGCTCCACTGGGTGAGGGCTGGGGAGTTGGACTCACGCCTGATGTGTTCAGCTCCATCAGTAAACCCTTTACAGTACCTTTTACTAACTCTTTCACTGTCCCCCAAATGGGTAAAACCTTTCTATATTTACTCCCTAATTCACAAAGACCGCACGGAGAAACAAAAGATGATTCAAGCTCTGAGATAAAGGTAGACGAAGGTCTGAATGTGCCGGAGATCAAACACGTCCTCAGAAGAGCAACACTCAGTTGACCACAAATCGAGATATGGGGATTTTATCTGTGTCACCTCACCCAGCTAATCATTAACTCAGATTGCCAAGGGCTTGCACTGGCTTCCTAATAGAAACAATATGGACCTGGGTAAATGTGGCTGTGTGAATTCTATGCCGGGCTTTTCCTGGGCCTTTGAAGACCACTAATCGTATTTGGACAGGGGGCACGCATGATTTCATTGAAAGGCACTTCAAGTGCAGGCTGAGGTCAGGTCACCAGCAGTCATATCAAGCACAAGAAACGTTGTTGACTTAGGGGCATGAAAGGTTACAACCTTCCACCCTACCCCGCCACAAGTTCTTAGCAGGTGTTCCGGATACCGGCGTATTTGAGATGTTTACAAAGTTCAAGAAATTAGAGTTCATTCATCCTGTGTTCACGCTACAGGTCTGTCTCCCTCCTTCCCTCCTTCCCTCCTTCCCCCCTCCTCCCTCTCTCTCCACACAGAAACACACACCGTGGGAGGAGAAATGAAAAACCATATTAAAATATCAAAATCCTACTTCAAAAGGAACCAGGAAAGGGAGAAGAAAAAAACTAAATAAAAACACTTTATCCACCAAATGTATTTTTAGACATTGTTTTCCTTGTGTATCTGTCTGGCCTGATACTTTTGTTTATATATAATATATAACATATAATATGTATTTGTGAATATAAATTCATACATATTGTATGAACTTAATTTATCTTTTAAGCCTACCTCAGGAGAAGAATATTTGGATTGGAACAGAAGAGTCCATCACTTATTTTCCCTAGGTAAGTGAAGAAATGGTACCAAAAAGGGGCCCGGAAGTTAGCAGCAGGATTCGCACTACCGGCACAGGACAGTCGATGGGAGATGGGAACATTCGCTTCAGGATATCCCGGCTCTTCAGCAGATGGAAATTACTTTTCCTCCTCCAAATAATGCTGAAGGCAGTAAGCATCTTCCTTCCAATCTCGCATCCTCACTAATAACCAGTCCCACCTCTGGCCGTCCTTAGTTCTTATCTTCTTACCACTCCCTTCCTCCTACTAGCCCTGCCTGCTAGACCCCCAGGCCTTTTGGCCTCCTTCCCAGCCCTCATTTTGACATACCATCCCCCTGGTGGCGGATGCTCTCCCGAGGAAATTGCTGGGTGTGGTTGGAATCCCGCACCACGCTAGCTGTACTGGGTGAACCCCGTGAGATCCCGGGATCTTGTTTCCCACTGAGAAGTGAGCGACCTTCACTGCCTCTTCAGCTGCCATAAACCTGGCCTTTGACCCTGCAGAGGCAGAGGTGACAGAAGAGTTCACACACAGCAAGCAGCCCTCCAAGCCCTACAACCTTTTCATCACCTCTTGACTCTGAAACAAAAACTGTCATTTCCTCCCGTTTACCCACCCCGTTCAGGAAAGCACCAAGTAAGTGGGCACACCATTTAGAGCTTTAGGGTACGCCTTGGAGACAATTTCAAGCTATGGGATATATTTGTTTTCACAGAGAATGTAAATGAAGGCATGGAAAATACAATGATTCCTTAGAGAGAGCACAATTGAAATGTCATTTTTCAGGGGAGTTGCCTTCCCTGGCATTTGCTGGCATAATGTCTAATAATGCCCCTTTCATCACCATAATAAAGCAAATATTTATGCAACCATTTGCTTAGCACCCACTTTGCCAACTACAGGACGCGTTCCACGTCTCTCTCAGTGGCTTTTATCCCCAGCACCTGTACATCACACAGCGTAGGGGCAAAATCAAATAAATCCCAGCTGAATGAGCAGCCAGATTCTTTAGCTGCCAACATGTGGTCCGCAGACCTTCTGAAGTTTCCTTCACCTGGAACCTGGCTTGAAATGCAAATTTAGGGTCCTTCCCCAGCTCAGAAACCGCAGGCTCTGGGTAGAGTCCAGAAATCTAGTTAAATAAGCCCCACCCACTCTAGTGATCTTGGTTCTGCCCTCAAGGGTGCAATAAACTAAAGCTGAACACAGGATGGTCTCACGAGGGGTCCGGAATGATAGTGGACCCAAAAAACTTTAAACGTAAGCAGGAACAGAGAGAGTATTCTGTGGGATGGGCCGTGCAGCTGCCTGCACACAAAGAATGGAGATACACTGTAACACCAGCTGGAGATACACTGTAACACCAGCTGGAGATACATTGTAACACCAGCTGGAGATACACTGTAACACCAGCTGGAGATACATTGTAACACCAGCTGGAGATACACTGTGACACCAGCTGGAGATGCACTGTAATACCAGCTGGAGATGATACACTGTAATACCAGTTGGAGATGCACTGTAATACCAGCCGCCCCGTAACATTGTTCCCTCTGACTTCCTCTTCCTTATGGTTTGAGTGAAAAGTAACCCCCCACCCTACTCCCCCACCCCACCTGTGTTTGAACACTTGGTCCCCATGTGGTGGTTATGTGCTACAAGCTGGCATGCTTTGGATACAGCAGATGGGTGATGGAGGAGCATAGTTGCAGGGTGAGAGAGTTCCAGCGGGCCTGCTTCTGCCTTCGGCTCTTTCTCTGCTTCCTAGTCTGTGAGATGTAAGGAACCACGGTACAAGCTCCTACAACCATCCGGGCCCTGACTGCCATGACAGACTAGATGCATTAAGCTAGAGCCAAAACCCTTCTCCCCTTAAGCTGGTCAGGCTTTCCTGTCACAGCAGCAAGAAAAGCAACTATCACACTCACCTGCTCTCTCTCCACCCAGGATTCTGAATTCAAAAGAAAAACCACACCTAGAAGATGTCAGCTGGAAGATGAGTTTCTAATCCTAGCGTGGCCCAGGGGCAGGCAGGGACAGGGCGGGAGGGGGAGGGGGAGGGGCGGGTGACGACACAGAGGCAGGTGCGTCTCTGTTGTTGAGCTGGAGGCCATTGTGATCTACACAGCAAGTTCCAGAGGAAGATCCTGTTTCAAAGACAAAAAGAAAACAAAACAACAGCAACAAAAGCATAATTTGGTGTAAAAAAAAATATTTGGGACTGTCGAACTGGGTCAGCAGTTAAAGAGTGCTTATTGCTCTTGCAGAGGACCCCTGGTTCAGTTCCCAGCGTGGACCTCAGGCAACTCACAACTGCCTGTGATTCCAGTCGCAGGGCATCTGATGCACTCTGCTCTCCCACAGTGCTCAGAAACTTACACAGGCACTAAACATTACATGTAATTTTTTTAATTAAATAAAATTTTCAAAAAATACCTCGAGTCACATTAGTGGAATGAATGTAGAGAATAGGCTTGGCTCAAAGTTCGTGGCTCACCCGGGCCACAGGCCAATTTCATGGTCACTCAGCTGGAGCACAGGCCTCCCCTGGAGGGTACCACCTCTCTGATCCTCTGAGGACTCCTTTTTCTATTGCTCTCTCATCTGCTCCCCGCCCTCACTCTTGGTGACTCTAAGGGCATCTCTATTCCCACTAGGAATCCCAGAAAGCCATCATGTTGGAGCTCAACCCACTTAGCGCAGCTGAACAAACTACTTTTGTGACCTGCCTGATTTACTCTGCCTGGTCAGGGCTGTGTGTGTGTGTGTGTGTGTGTGTGTAGTGTTTGCTGTTTCTTTTATGAGGGGAGACCATTTAATACATATAATGAATGACATTTACACTAAAGAAAAAAGGCAGTGGGAAAGAGAAGGACCTTATAAACAGAAATCCCTGCCCGTGAACGAGTTGGGTATCATCAAGTCATTAGGTCATTATCAATTCATAAAGTCTTATTGGTGCAGAAACAAGATATCATTTGGAGTCATGTTCCATAATAAAATCAAGAGAAGGGACTTCCTCAAGTAATTTACACGAGAAGACAACTCACACCCTCTGATCACTGATCTCAGAAACATAGAGCCCCTTCCTCTGCTGAGCCTGGGCCACAAAGGTGCTCCCTGAACTGTAGGTGGGCCGTGTTAAGCTGCCTGATGTAGGGACTTAGAGCCAAACTTAGGTCCTCTGCCAGAGCTGCCAGCTCTCCCAACAGCAGATCCATCTCTCCAGCCCAAGACTAAGATATATTTAAAGTATCCACAATGCTTTTGGAAATGACTGACTTTATTCATTCTTTCAGATCATCCATCTGAACTGATCTATTTATTCCATCAGATTATTTCAGATCATAACAATGTTCTTTTCAGGATATTCTGAAATCCATTTCCAAGGAGTAAAACTCACAGAAAATCAAGCAGAGTCACAGTCTGTGGCCTCAGTAGTTCATGACTTTAGCAGGGATTGCTTTTCAAAACTGTGTGTAGCTGGGCAGTGATGATACACGCCTTTAAACACAGCACTCGGGGAGGCAGAGGAGGGGAGATCTCTGTGAGTTTGAGGCCAGCCTGCTCTACAGAGTTCCAGGACAGCCAGACATACACAGAGAAACCCTGTCTTGAAAAAACAAACAAACAAAATAAAAAACAAAACCCAAAAACCAAAACAAAAACCCATATGTGTATTCCATGTAGGTGTGTTTTGGATGCCACTGTCGACCTCCCTCAATGACCACAGTCATCTCTTCCCATGAAGCTTCCCCCCTTTCATCAGTTTCTCTGTATTGAAACACCACATACACACACACACACACACACACACACACACACACACACACACACACCACACTCAGCAGGGCAATGGGATGATTGATGACTGGAACAGCGTCTTTTTTCTCTCCCTGGCCAAGGACCTGAGTCCCTTCCCATAGGCCTCTATCTCTTTCATGCTAGAAGAACCTTACTGAATTCAGCAGGTGAAAATGAGATTTGTGCTTGAGATATGACTTCACTATCAAGCTACATACTCTATTTAGATGGGCTGGCACCTAGCTACTTATTTTACCATATTTTTACGTGTTTTCATAGGCATAAGAATGTGCCTAGATTAAATGTGATTTACTATTATTGTAACCTACACTCTCCTGCTAAATAGTGATGTTTGTCATATTTTCATATTCATCAGAACTATGTGGGTTTTCTTTTATCTTTCTGAAATTCCTAATTATTTTCTTTGGTCAGTTTTCTATTTGTTGTGCCCCCCCCCTGCTTATTTTAAATCAATTTCTAAGAACTCTTTATCCATCACAAACACTGTCAGGCATTGTTCTTTGCCTTGTGTCCAGGCCCATTGTTTATTTAGAGCTTGAGAGGATGGGAGTTGTCCATGCCCAGAAATGTGCAGGTGTGTGCTCCCTTGCTGAACATTTGGAAGGCCAGAGGAGGCATCTTTGCTATTGCCCTCTCCCTTATTCCCTTAAAAACAGGCTTTCTCTAACTAAACCCAAAGCTTGAAGTTTGGGTGAGGCTGGTTGTCCAGTGAGCTCCCAGGCCTGCCTGCCTCCACCTTTCAATGCTGGAATCACAGACACATCCAGCTGTGCCCAACTTTTCATATATGGGTCTAAGATTCAAACTCAGGCTCTCATGCTGAAGAGCCATCCCCTCAGGTCCCTTCTGTGTTTGTTAAAATGTGTAGTTACGTGTGTTTGATTAAGATTTACTCTCTTTCATTTCTAGACTCCGGGTTTCTGGTCTTGCTTAAGAATCTTCTTTCCTTTGGATGTGTATGATCACGTGTCTATAGTCCCAACTACTCAGGAGTCTGTGGCAAGAGGATCTTGAGTTCAAGAGCGATCTGGACTATATCATGAGAGCCTGCCTCAAAATATTAAAAATTAATAAATAGAAATAGGTCAAGCTGTCATTTTGTCTCAGTGTTCTGCTCACTAATTCCTCCTTTATAATAATACTTCTTTATCTATATCTTATTCATGTGTCCATATGGAGACATGTGCAATCTGCAGGTGTGTGCACCAGCCTATGGAAGCCAGAAGAAGGCATGGGAGCCCCTAGAGCTGGATTAAAGGCAGTTGTGAGCCTCAACACATGGGTGCTCTTTACTGCTAAATCATCCCTACAGCCTCTGTGGATTCATTTCTGCAGGGGGAGGGTATTTGATTTGGTTGCAGTTGGGTTTGTTTCTGGTAACTGATGGAATAGTTATTATTCATGGCTAGTATCGGGTATTTTCCTTGTAAGTTTTCAAATCCTTTAACATCAGCAAAAAGCTAACTTTCAACTGCAAATTCATTTTGTCAGCCTGAATTTGCAAGAACTGCCAAAGGCACCAGTAAGTTTATTTGACAAAGCAATGTGTCTGCTTGTTGCATGGTTCTAACTGGAACTGTTTGGCGTAAAGCTGAGATTGGCTTCGGGAGTCATCCAGTCAGGGCTGGGAGTTCTCTGTGGCTGCCATTCTGTAAGGAATTTTTCATTCAACAATAAGCACTTCAAACACTATAAGCGTGACTCTATACTACTCTTAGCATTTGGTGGCTATGGTGGTTAATCTTGATTGTCAACTTGATGAGATTTAGAATCACCATGGAAACACAGCTCCAGGTGCGTTCTTCATGCCATTTCCTGGGATGCTTAATTGAAGTGGGGAGACTTACCTGGAATGTGAGGGTATCATCCACTGGGCTCACACATGAACTAAATAAAAAGGGTAAGTGCATGGGGCCCTAGAACTCGGCATTCTGTGCTTCCTAATGAGAAAGGGAGCTGTCTCCAACTCCGGTGACCAATGGTAGCAATGTTCTCTCTGTCTCACGTATTTCCTTGCATGGTCGACTTTCTCCTCAAGCTGTGAGTCTTTCTTCCTTAAGTTGCTTCTTTTTAATGCACTTTGTCATAGCAATAAGAATAATTAATACAATGGCTCTACATAATTAAAACTCCATGGCTAAGTGTTTCCAAAAGTTTAGCAATACAAGGTAGCAATGAATGGATACACTATGTTTACCTGTTTGCTAGTCTGTGTTCTTCTATGCCAAGTTCTTTAATGGCTGTGTAATATTCCGCCTTTCCCAGTCTGCTTTTTCAAATGCCAAGTTATTTAACAGCCATATAATATTCCATGATGCCCTCTTGGTGCACTGAGCAGAGAGAGTCAATCTCAATATTCTGTGACATGGCATAATGCTTAATCTCGGCTGTCAGGTTGACAGGGATGAGAAGTAGCCTGGAGATAAAGGGAGCATGCTTACGCAGATGCATAGTGTTCACAAACACAACCAACATAGCAGGAAAAGACCTGCCCTGAGCATGCATGGAATCGCCATGTCGGCTAAGGGTGGGCTGGACAAAGATGAGAGGAAGACTCCTGCAAGATTTTAGTGTGTAGCAAGAATATGTATTTTACTGCCTTGCTTGTAGGCACTAGACTCACTTCTTTGGGCTTCAGGAGTTCTCCAGAGAACTTTGATCCTTCAGCCTTGGACTGGGAATATGGAGACCTCCACCTCCTTGGACATGGAAGCCACTGCACTCTCTGCTCTCCAGCACAGGGGTGGTTGTTGAGAGACTATCCGGCTCCAAGTGTGTAAGCCAGTCTAATGAATACCTCTGTGTGTGTGTGTGTGTGTGTGTGTGTGTGTGTGTGTGTGTGTTTTATTAGTTCCTCTCCTCTATTGTGCCCTAAATCACTCAGACATGTCACTTTTTATGTCATCTCCCCACAAATGCGGCTTCAGCTCTCAGCTCTCTCTTCCTGTTACAGTTACTTGTGTGCATAGCCTGAAGTTCTCCTGTCCTAGATTCATAAACCCAGAATTGCTTGCTGAGTCAATCATTTACATTCAGGATGTGTGTATCTTGCTAGATTAGATTGCTTTCTCAAAAAGCTGTAGCTGTTTCTATCCTGTGGAGTTGAGCCCTCCGGGATAAGGGTGGTCACATGTGTTCTGTATACTTCGCTTTTTGCCTTCCTTTAAACTTCAAGTGAATTCTTCATAAACAAAAAAACAAGGTCTTGCTCTGCTCTTTACTTAGTGAAACCATTGGCAGACTAAATTCCATTGTATCGATTTATGACTTTATTTTGCTTTTTTACTCTATCCATTTTCTTTGCTCTTTCTAGATCAGCCAAAATGAATGTTGCTTTCCAATTGCACTCTGATCTTAGAAGTTCCCTCTGCTTTACCACTGGGCTAAAAGTTACCCTTTTAATGCCTGGCCTCATAATACAACCCTTTTCTCCAACCACAATAAAACAAATGTAGCCAGGTAATACCGAGACTCACACTCAATAATGCATGCAGAAGATGCTAGGGTGAGCGCAAACCCTTCCTGTACCTTCCAACCATTTCTGTCAATCACGTCATAGTGACTGCTTCTTTGGAAAATACTCTGTCATTCATCAGGTTCCAGACAAGAAGGGGTCAGCAGATTTCTATGAGAATTGTCTGGAGGGCTCTGTTGGTAAAACTCTTGTCCCTCAAGCAAGATGACCTGAGGTTGGTTTTCCCAAAACTGCTAACACAAATAAAAAAAACTGGGTGTGGAGGTGCATGCGTTTAGTCCCATCACTGAAGAAGATGCTGTTTAGTCCCATCACTGAAGATGCAGAGACAGGGCTATTCCAAGGACTTGAGAGCTAGTCAGGCCAGCCTGCTTGGGGAGTTTCAGGCCAGTGACCCTGTCTTTAAGAAAAAAAGAATGGCACTTGAAGAATGACATCTAAAGTTGCCTTCTGATCAACACATAAACATATTCATGTATACACGCATCTGTATCCACATGTTCACCTCCACATATATGAACACACATACACCACTATCACTACCACTACACCATACTACACACACCCATAGGAGGGGAATAGGAGTTAGGCTGGGAAACAATATGACTGGATGCAGGTTTGTCACAGGGGCTTCCACTTCCTTCAAGCTTGGCAACCCCAACCAAGCCAAGAGCACAAAAATTAAGCCATGCAAGAGATCTGGAGAATATCAGAAGTATCAGGGGGAAAGAGGAAGAAAAAATAACCCAGAGATTTCCATGACCCTCTTTCCAGAGAAGATCACCCTTCACCTTGAGGGACATTTTCTTTCTGTCTTCTGTACACTGTGGTTTTAGGTTCACACACATTTGGGGATTTTAACTTCTTCACCTACTGCTGGATGCTGCTGGATGCAGCTACTTGATCTTTCATGCACCTCCTATTATCTCCAGATGGAAACAGCACTGACCTCTCCAGGTCAGTAGGAAAATCTAACGGCATGCGCTGTCTTGGAGCAAACTCCCTGTGGGTGTCAGAGTCCCTTCTCTTTGCTCTCCTGGCTCAGGGGGCTTTGCCTTCTTACAGTACAGAATTGGGAGGATAAGAGTGAGTTGGTGTTGTGTTTGCAAACCACAAGGCTCTCAATGGGTATCTAGTGTTGTGAATGCCGCCATTCTCGCTGTACTGGCAGACTAAACGTTTCCTCTTCCAAAACACGAGTTTGGTAATCACCACCATGTCACAAAAGCTGGGCAGATTCTATGAGGAATGTGAACGGATTAAAGAGAGCGTGCCTCCCCTGAATCCTAATCACTGGCTCCCTACACTATTCTCTGTGACCCCAGTCAGCAAGTTGTACCCAAAATTAGGTAATTAAGTACTGTGCTATAGGTGCGTGGGTATGAGAAGAAATCTGCAGAATGTATCAGGAACATCTTAAAAGACAATCCTTGTTCATATGAAAACTCAGCTGGTGAGAGCCACAACATTTCAAAGGATGGCAAAAGAAAGTTCAAAATATAGTGTTAGGAAAAGATATACACACATGGAAAAAAAATAATGAAGACCTAAGCTCCTCTGCCCACTTCACACAGTATATGACAATGAACTTTATATGTATTAAAGGGTCTAACTCAAAGTTCAGTGCCAAGTAAAACTCAGTGCAGAAGAAAATGTAGGTGACTTGGTCCTTCATGGCCTCTGAGCAAGCTGCCCTAAAGTCTGAGGATTTAAGCAGTGATGATTGCTATTAGCTATCAGGTCTCTGAAGAGTCTGGGTAGTTCCATTGATCTGGGCAAGGTGCAACTTGTCTCCAGGAGGCTTGCTCAGTCAGTTGGCAGGTGTCCCAAGAACTGGGTGTCTGGGATGACTTTGCCCATTGTATCTTCTGTAGTCACCACACTTGATGCTGGCATGAGTAAGGGTCCCCTATTTTGCCTCCTAATATGACAGTCATGCTCTTTCACACACAGAGAGAAGGTTTCACAGAAGAGGAGGAACGCTGAACTTTGTCACTTCCGGTGTCAGTACAGTTGTCCCGGCAACAAAGCAGATACCATGGTTGACGGGAAAAGCAGCCACATTGGATTGCTAAGAGCATCGAGATCCAAGCAATGAAACCAACGGCCATATGCAAGGTTGCACAATATGAAGTCAGTTTTGAAGTTTTATACTTCCAGGATTGACTTCATAAAATTTTAAGATCTAGGCACAGTAGAAGATATAAACAATGTTTAAAAATGAATATAATATTGAGAAAAAAATATGAGCAGTGTATCTGGCAGACAAAATGTTCCCATTCATCAATAAAAGGACAACATTCTAATTTCAAACCAGGCAAAAGTCCAAAAATGCTCAAAGCTGTAAAAGAAGAATACAAATAGCTAATAACTTTAGCAAAAGATGTTTAATATCTTTTGCAATCTAAGGAAGCAAATCTAAAGGAACACAAAATAATGATCATTATGGAAAGGACTGGCAAAGACAAAAATGATTCAGTGTTCAGAGATACAGCGGTCCAAGAAAGGACTTGGTCCTCTTTAGGGAGCCAGGAACTTGAAAATCTCCTAAGACCAAGCCATCAATGCAAATCACAATATATTCAAGATATATGCGGGTGTTCTGCCCCAACAAATTCCCTTCCAGGGATATTTCCCAAAGAGAGGATCAGATAATTGTTTATAGCAATGGAAAACAAGCTAAGCATCCAGCAACAGGAACTAGGTAGTCAAATGCCAGTAAACCCACACGGCATCATTTTGACCTATTAGAAAGAACAGAGCAGATCTCTGTGAGTTGTTAGGGAAAGACAGCAAGGCTGACGGTTAAATGAAACAATGTGTGGAGATCAGGCTGTGGCTATCCTGTTACTGTGCTGCTCCAAGCTGTGTGGAGAGGGACTTTCAAACTTTGTGCCTGGCCCTGGGTGTCTCCATTTTACAAAGCAGCAGTTGGCTCTATTTTAAATGCAAACACAGATACAAACACAGAAGCCTGGCTTCTCACATGTGTAAGTAGGCACAGCTACCTGTCTAACATGAACCTTGAGGCACAGACTAATAATGTATTTATATTAATAAAAAGGTACCACCTATAAACCCATTGAAGTACATGGCAAACACATAGACATGTGGCTATACTATAATCATATATATTATAGCCTGGTCTATAAACTTACTCAGCAGACAAGGAAGAGTGCAGCATCCTCACCTGGACCCCATAAAAAGACCACCAAATACCTTGACACCAATGCTTCCACCAACTTGTCATTTGACCGTCTGACTGTACTGGGCATGGAACTCAGCATGCTCCCAACTGCTTAATACGGACTACTCAAACAACTGTCCATACATCCATTAATCTATCCATCTTCCTAACCATCCATCCATCTAACTATCCATCCAATGATCCATCCATCCATCCATCCATCCATCCATCCATCCATCCATCCATCCATCTATCCATCCAGTAGGGCCTTTACTCAACAGCATACTTATGCCTCTGTGAGTCTGCGACTTGGTCCAGCTGCTAGGCTACCCTTCAGCAGCCTTTCAATGAACACCTTACTAGCCCATCTAAGCACCTCAGCGATTCTCTCTGCATCTTCATCATCTGTCTTGCTTGCCTCTGCTTTCAGTAAGACATCTTTGAACTCAGCAGCCTCTCTAACCCTATAGCAGCCATTTTGTAATCTATATAAATACATACATCCTTATTTAACTGTGTAAATTATGAGTGTCAATAATATAATTGATATTGGAATGAAAGAACACACAATGCCACCAGCCAGTCAGCAACAGAATTTGAGATGTCTGGTAAGTTGCATCCAGTGAAACTGATATAGCTTATCAGTTTCTGACAACTGACATTATGGAAAGATATAAACATACCTATGCCTCTTATATAGGATATTCATAACAAAATGATAGTGTGCCTCTTACGATCCTATCTTGTCGAAAGTCATGCTATGGTTTAAAGTTTTCACCCCAGAATTCTTGTATTGCATAATCCACAAGCTTATCTGGTGATGACTGCATTTGGTGGCTAGACTTTGAGTCTTTGAATCATTGAGGAATGGACCAAATGACTCAGTTATCATGTAGGTGGTCTATTTTAAAAGTGATTTTGACCATTTCTTGTGTGCCCATCTTGGCAAGCAATGAGCTACATAAGCTACTTAGCCTCAGTGCTAGCAAGAAGAGCCTCACTAGATATGGCTCCTCGATCTTAAACCCACCAGCCTCCAGAATGGGAGCTGACTAAACTTCAAATCTTTATAAAGAACCCACTCTGTACTCAGTCACAGCCACGCCAGACTAAGACAGCTGTTGAGTTTCAAATTCCAGAACTTTCCCCCATGCTTTTCCTCCTGGGTAGAAATGTTCTTCTCTGCTACAGATCTTCCCAAACGCAATGTGACAATCTCTCCAGAGAAGCCCCCAGATGACAACACTTCCCCTGCCAGGAGGCCTGATCACTTCCTCCTTTGTTCTTCCTGGCTCTGTGTACAGCTGTACAGTGGATGGAAAGAAGGGAGGGAGGGACAGAAGGAAAAAAAAGGCAGGGGAAAAGCCAGTAACTATTTCTAACGGGGGGGGGGGGCTAGAAACTGCTTGTGAGCCTGTGCTCATTACAGTATGGAATTCCTCATGTTGCAGTGCCCACGTGTCTGGGTTCTGGTCCTTAAAGCTTGTGTTTACACTTTGTTAAAATGTAACCGTCTAGCAATATTCTCTCCCACCCCACCTTGAAGCTTATTGTGTGCAGCGATTACATTTTAAACCCTGTCCTCCTCCCTCTGCCCACCAGCGTGAACCCAGGAAACAGTGTAAGAGACTGTTTTTATGGAAGCATAATTTGTTGTGGAACATTAACTATGTAAAGATGTGTTGTATTTGTTTATGTTGTGGAATATTGCTGTTTGGAATCTCCGGCTTGGGGGCCATTGCAAACCCCATTCTCAGGGTGCCAAGCGGTGGCCCCTCCCCTGGAGTTGCCTCATTCTGGATTCCGCCCCTGAGAAAGTACTCCATATATGGCTGCCAGAGGGCATTTAAAAGCCCTCCCTGGTGGTTCCCCCTCCTGGTTTTCTCCTCTTCCCCTGGGGTCACCTGGCAATGCTTTGTTCAGATTAAACCTGGATTTATTAATTTATTTAGATTGGCTTATTACATCAGCAGTGGCAGATATCCAATAACCAGGGATTCAAAACTTATCAATTACTTTAACTGTGCAAAGGTGTGTTACATTTGTTTATGTTGCATTTGTTTAACAATGTAAGGATGTGTGTTTAATTATATAAAGATGAGCTGCATTTGTTTCATCTTGCCTGCCTAAGGCATCTGATTGGTCTAATAAAATGCTGAATGGCCAATAGCAATGCAGGAGAGGGGTAGGTGGGACTGGCAGGCGGAGAGAAAAAATAGGAGGAAAAAAATCTAGCCTCCAGAGGAACAAGAGAAGGAGGAGGAGAAAAGAGAGAGGCACCCAGGGCCAGAAGCCAGGCAGCTGCCAAACAGACAGACATAAAAAACAGTGAAAGTAAGTCATAGAAAGAAAGGTAACAAGCCCTGTGGCATAAGGTAGACAAAGAAAAACAGCTTTATTTAAGAGAGCTAGCCTGAAGTGATACTAAGCTAGGATGAGAATCCATAACTAATAAGAAGTTTCTGTGTCATGATTTAGGAGCTGGTTGGTAACCCAAAAAGAAAAAGGCTGATATAATCATTTTCTGACATAAGGCAGTACTTCAAGGATACTCCAGGTATAGCACTGATCACACATGGGAACTGGTCTGAACTACAGCTGGAGCAATAACAAATGGGCTGCAGTCAGAAAAGCAGCAAGACACAGGAACTTCATGCCCTTTATTTGGCATGAGCATTATAGAAAGCTGAGAATTAACTCATGCTCATGTCCTCGGAGATTTCATTTTAACAAGGGAAATCTATCTACACAAAGACATCTATGGTTTCCTGAAATTTTACACACCAATGAAAATGCACAGCATTATGAATCCAACAGGGTCATACGACTGTGAAGTTTTATGTCGCTCCCAAAGCACAGAGTTGAACTATCACATCTTTACCAAGTCTATATTATCTGGGTATTTCTTCTAGTGTCCTAGGAATGGATTCTGTAAAGAAGAGACAGATGGTAGACATGTTGGAAGACTTGGGGCCGACCTCATCCTGGTAATACAAGATAAGGAAGTGTGCTCTGATTGTTCAGTTGATAAATATTATCAAAATACAGGGGTTCTGCCACATGGGAAAACTAACTGAACAGAGATCTGGTGCCATTTTGCAGAAATTTTAGACAACAATCTGACCAAAGCATCATCAGCCTCCACCCGTCGTATGAACTTAGCTGCTGAAAAAAACCTAAGTGAGGCAAGGTCCATTCCTTCCTGAAGCTTCCTATTGATGAAGGCTTCCAAAGCCTTCTCGGAGGAATCCCATCAGAGGCCTGGGGGCTCTGATGCATAGTCGTCCATCATGTAAACGTGGTCCCTTTGCTTTGTTAAGATTATCTGCAGCCTCCGTACCTTACACCTTCTGCCTTTGCAGACTGAGCATGCTCAGAAAGGCCATCACTGGACCTGTCTACACAGGACTTCTCTGACAGAGGAAACTGTGGAATTTGGCGATGTGGATAGTCACTCTTGGTTCCGGCCAGATTTTGACAATACTCAAGATAAAGCCAGGAAGTGAACATTGACTGCTTGCCTTTGGACATACTTACTGTCTAAGTAATTTCCAGTAGAAGCCTTAATAGTCCGATTTCCCCAGAGCCCTTTTGGAAGAAAGAATTGATCACCAAGCCCTTCAAAACATAGATTTTTCTCAAGATGGTGACACGTACTGGAGTCTTCAGGTTTGGAGCCAGAAACTGCTGACCTCAGGTACCCAAGCCTGCTTCTTGGTGACAATCGGGGATCCAGGGATCCAAGCAAACTACCTGGCTCCAAGGTCAGTTGAAATCATGCTAAGGTTGGAAGAAGGGAATTTCCCTGCCAACTCCAGAACCACAGTGGCTCGAGGCCGTGCTGGCTTTGCAAGGAGGGAGCTGGGAAGAGCTGCAGTGTATGGGGAGCCTTGCTTGAAAATCTCAGCTCAGGAGGTGAGCACTGTGATGCACCCCTGCAATCCAAGCCTTTGGGGGTGAAGGCAGGAATATCAGGAGTTCAAGACTAGCCTTGGCCACATAGGTAGTTTAGGCCAGCATGGGCCATTTGAGACCCTGAGAGGGGAGTATATAACAAACAAACAAATGAATCTGAGCTCAATACCTTCTGGGGGGAGCCTAAAAAAAGAAAAAGCCCTACCTACTCTAAAGTCAATGAATAACTTCTAATTTTATTTTGCCGGCTGTCTTCCAGTTTGCTTTGTGTTTACAGCCTACTCCTTTCAACTATTAACCAGAATTAGCATTATAAAGGTAGCTGCTTCCCTCCTGGACCTCTTTATTCCAAACCATTCTCCAGAACTAACATCTTTCATCCAGGATGACATTTTCTCACTTTCTGAAGCTTAGCGTGAGGATGAATCGGGAGGAAAGCCATCCATGCCTTCGCTGGGAGCGACCACTGCCTTTCTTCACAATGGCGTGGCTTCTGACGGGAGGTTAGAAATGGATAGAACAAAAAGCGAAACTGGGCTCCAGATTTCCTCCCCCACCCTCCAGCTGTTAGTACAATTATTTCTATGGTTCAGCTCTGGTTATGTGTTTGACAGGTGGCTCGGGAGAACAACAGGACCTGATGTTTGATGGGGGGAAAGGATGGACAGCGCTCGCTCTACCAGTCTGAAAGGAATTGGTCTTAGCGGAGGTCACTGAGAAGAGGTAAAGGAAACCCATTCCTGGCACAGGGAGCGCTTGAGTGGTTGTAATGGCCAATGGGAAGTCTTGCTGAGACCCAGCAGCCCAAGGCTCTAATGTTTCCAGCTTCACTTTTCAGAACCTCCTACACGCCAGCCTCATGAACTCACAGAGTGACCTGCCGCTAGGCAAGCCAGTTTGCTTGTTTGTGAACAAGATCTTTCTCTGTCATGGCACCGCACTACCGCAGGTTCTAGAAGAGTGACTGCACTCACCCACACATGCCCACTTGCCTTGCAATGACCCACAGCACCTCATCTGTGGTGGGCACAAGGGGAACAAGCTATTCAAGGCAAAGGGGGTACTGACTTCAGGGGCCCTGGCCAGGACTTGCCTTAACTACTTTGTTCATAAAAGATGCCAGCTGATTAAGACTTTTTAAAGGGTTAGAGACAATGAAGAGAATTCCTGCAAAGTACAACTCTGAGTGCCATCTTTTACTCCATTTGTTAGTAAGTATTTGAGAGTTGAGATTACAATCGAAATCTTTTTCATATCCCTTATATGATAGTCACACAATCTCGGAAGCTTTAGGTTTTAAGTATTTTAAATCATATTGATGAAAAGTATAAATGACATTTGTGTGAGGCTGTGCACTGAAAATCAACCTATAATAATAATAAATGAAAAATTACTACGTCCTGTTAACCAGAAAATGCCTAAAATAAAGCCTCTGCAAAATAGAGAAGTACTATACAGCTGTAAAAATAGCAACAACTGCACAAGCCATGGAGCAGTTTACATATAAATTAAATTGAAAGCCTTGATGCAGTAGGGCTTGGGCTTTAACTCAGGTTTGATCCACACTACCACAAACAAATATAACCAAAACCCAAAACCCATAATGCATGGACACTTACAGTGAACTAAGTACATGTGTTTTACAATACAAGATTTGAAGTGTTTACACAAATATATAAACTAAATTAAGCCCCTTGGGGTCTAACAAAGTGTTAATTCTTTTTTTAATATTGATCTATGTCTCATTTCCCCTTCTATTTAGCATAATTTAGCTGCACAAACAATGGGCTTTGTTACAACTTTTCATACAAGAATATAATGGACTCTGAGCATATTCACATCTTTGTTCTCAGCTCATACCACCACCACCCCAGTCTCTTTCTCAAATAGTCCACTTACAAGATTGATATTTCTTATTGAACTGGGTAAGATCGAAGCTCCTTTACCTTCCATATTTGAGAGATCTTGTAAGCAAGTATTGGGTGACACCCAGGAATCTCTCAAGAAATAAATGGTTCTGAGGTATTCTGTGATAATCTGCTTATGTAGTTAAATTGTCTATGACCAAAATCTAGAGAAAGCCAGATAATTGGCTACAGCAGATTAGGTTAACTAACACTTTAAAGCCATGGGTTTTTCTTCCCTTCCTTCCTCCCTTCCTCCCTTCCTCCCTTCCTTCCTTTCTTTTTTGTTATTCAAGACGAGGTTTCTCCATGTAACAGCCATGGCTGTTCTGGAACTCTGGAACTTGCTTTGTAGATCATGTTAGCCTTGAATTTACAGAGATCCACCTGCCTCTACCTCCCAAGTGCTGGGATTAAAGGCGTGCGTCACCACACCTGGCCCAGGATTTGTATTCGTTATGACTCTAAAAATAATAGAAATTGAGTCTCAGCCATGCAAGGACAACTTGTATACTGCTACTATTCTGTGAGGTATACTTTTTCTATAAATGTGTTGCCCACATCACACATTCTTGGTCAGACACACACACACATACACACACACAAACACACACACACACACACACACCATGTAAATGCATTACAGTCTTGGAAGAAATTTGTGATGGAATCGAGGTGGTTAAATGGAGGACTAGCCTTTTAAATGAGTCAATAAGATTCAACTGGGTTCCAGAAGGAGGGTACACAATTTTTAAAGGTACAATTTTGGCAAAGGCTATTTCAATGTATACAGATTGTTTGTAGAAAATATCAGAGGTATCAGAAGGTAACCAGACTTTGCTTTCTCCCCGCCACCCCATGCAGCTCCACAGCTGGGGTTGTGAGCCCACTAGATCCAGCTGGTGTAGGGGCTGCTGTAACATTCCATGGGTGTATCTGAGTATCTCCTGGCAGCCTCGGAGATGCTCTCTTCGGGATACTTTTCCTTTCCTCTGCATCATCATGAAGGCTACCGAGGCGAGTGTGCTGGTCCAGACAGCACTGCTTCTTTTTTTGCTCATTCCATCACTTCGAAGAGTTTCCCCTTGTTTTGGTTCTTCTTCATCTTCTACTTGGTCACATGATCTCTATAAGGACTGTCAGCTATACGGATGATCTTTGGACCCACTTGTAGTCTTCCATGAAGCTTAATGGATAAACTGAAAGGAACACTTATTTTGTCCAACGAGGAGACCAATGTACTGGCATATTAGGTAACATGTTCAAGGTTACACAGATGTGATATGTATTTGCTGCATTTTGTTAAATTGTCATGGAACACTCAACTCTCCTGGTAGACAGGTTTGGGAGGAGTTGAAACTGGAGCTGTATTTATCCTTTGAGTAAATCAGTGAAGTGTGATGTACTGGCTTGAGTCAGAAGGCTCCCCCCTCCCCTTAGGCTCATATGCTTGAATACTTGGTCCTCAATTGGTAGAAACAATTGGGAAGAATTAGGAGGTGTATACTTCCTAGAGAAGGTGTGCCACTGGGGCAGACTTTACCATTTCATGCCATTCTCAGTTAACCCTCTGTGCTTCACGGTATGACTCAAGACATGAACTCTCAGCTACTGCTCCAGCCCCAATCCCTGCCAGCCTGCTGCCATGCCCCCTCGTCGTGGTATCTTATGACACCAATAGAGAAGTAACTAAGAGAGGTGAAGAACAGAATAGGAGAAAGATGCACCCAGGGTAACAAGGGAAGGACCTAGGGCAGAGCTGACCTGAGCGGGAGGTCATCACGGGAAGCAGGAGCTGATGGGACACAGAGGGAGCTCCAAGGAGCCTTGGGAATATTCAAGGGAGAGCCTACAGAGCTGCACAGATCTACTGAGCAGTCAACTGGTACTTCATAGAAATCAAGGGAAGGATGATATTCACTTTGCCTTTATAGAAGAGATTTCACAGGAGACCACTGTTGTAGACTGAATTGTGTGTCCCTTGTCATTCTGAAGCCTTAATCCTCTGCACATCCACATTAGGAGAGATGACAGTAGAAGAAGTAATTCAGATTAAATGAGGCATGGTTAGGATCTAATGGTATGTATATCTGCCTTCCAAAAAGGTACTTGGGGTAGGTGAGGGGTTGAGGAGAGGATGGAGAGATAGCTCAGAGGTTCAGAGCACTGACTGCTGTTCCAGAGGTCTTGAGTTCATTTCCCAGCAACGACATGGTGGCTCACAACCACCTGTAATGGAATCTGGTTCCCTCTTCTGGTGTGCATGAAGACAGGTCACTCATAAACAAAATAAATAAATATATTTCTTAAAAGGTCACTCAATTAGAATGAGGCCTACTGTGTGGGTACTCTATCTAACTAAACAGGTGTCTTTTGAAGAGATATTATGAGTGTGTAAACATAGATAAAATACCTACTTTGAGCTAAGGCAAAAAGATCACCTGAAATATCAAAGGTGTGACCCTTTGATCTTGAACGTTCTGCCTGTAGAACTCTTACGAAAGAATCTCTATTGTTTCGGCTCAACTTAGGGCTTGGTGTTATGGAAACCTGAGCAGATTTTAGACAGAAGCTGTTTAGAGATGACCTCCAAATCCCCATGGGCCACACCTTTCCCTGATGCCTAGATTCCAGAATACTTCACAGAAATCCCAGCTTTGCCCTTCGGCTTCCCTACCTTACCCATGAAATCTTCCCAGTGGGATTCTGTTTTCCTTGGTCACTCTGCTCTTAATTCACAAGATGAAGTGTAACTTAGGATATCATCTTACCGCAATATAGGGTGCAGTGCGGGCTTCTGGAGAAGGTAGTGCCACAAGCCACTGCACCCAGCCATCCTGGGAAGATGCTTCCTGTTCCATCACTGTCTCCTAGGCCCCAGGCCTAGAACATTCCAGACATAATCAGTATTCAGTCAATTAACAGTATCCATGAATTAGTTTAAGCGCTGACCACTCCCCAGCCCCCATCCACTTCTGGTTTTATGATGAATAGTCACATTGGGCAGTAAAATACGATAAGGAAGAAGAGATAGGACAGAAAACGACTTTTGAGACCGGCTGTAATTCAGTCTCAGAGTAGAGGACTGTGATCTGGAGCTCCCCGGGTTGGAGGACTATTGAAGACACAGGAGTCTTATGTCCACTCTGAAGAATGAATCCTTATTTCTAGAAATGAAGATCAAGTTGCAGTAGGGTGGAGAGAAATCGTACCTGACGGTCAAACTGGCAGTTAGGGACATTCTGAAGAGGGATGACATCTGAGCGGAATCATAAAGAATCTGTAAGACTGAGGTGTGGAGGTACCTATCTGCATTCCCAGCACAGTGGAGGCTGAGGAAAGGCAGTCACGGGTTCAAAGTCCACCTGGTCTACATCGCAAGAACTTGTCTCAAAAATAAAATAGATTGTTATTTGCTTACTTATTGCTTGGGAATAGGGGATGAACCCTGGAGGCCGAGTGGGTGCCTGAGCCAAGGCCTTGAGCTAGAACAGGATTGAAGTCTGTAGACCCTGTAGGTAGCCATTTGTGATGGCCCTGTGGTAAGAAAGACGCTGCAGAAGAGATCAAATCCGGAACAAAGTATCTATAGTTTGTGGTATATCTTGAGTGGCTCTGTAGGTCTCTCATCAGTCAGATGGATCACACTAATGAGATCCTCTAGAAGTATCATCCACCTTTTTTGGTAACACACCATTGAATGGGGAGCGAAAGACTTAATCCCAAAGAGGCAGGGTAGGACTCTGAAAGTCTATGCCGAAGTTTGGGAGAGACGAAGACCCCCAGGTCAAGGAACCCATACTGCAGGAAGTGGGCAGAGAGCCATCTCACAGACAGGGTTCCTTGGAGCCAGTGGTTGAGGAACCCAAGAACAACTTCGGCTTGGGACAGAATGTGGTGATGGGACTTTCCCCTATATTGGAGTGTAGAAGGACCCAGGAGTTTAGAGCCCAAAGAAAACACTCTCAGTGAAGACTGGTGAACAAAATGGTGTCACAGAGCTCAGGCAAACAGAGGCCAAGAAGTCAGTGGTCCTTAGCATGACATGTGGTGGAGAAACTGGGGTAATAGACAAGAACTGTCTCCTGGTTTGGTAAACCACTGATACCCTTTATCAGAGAAATTCCAGAACAGCAATGGTGCTGCTTTACCTTTGGATGGGAAATGTCTACAAATGATAGTGTCTGAACACCTGGTTCTCAGCCGGTGTCCTGGTTTGTAGAAAGTCTGGGGCAACAGCCATAGCTGGTAGAAGTGGGTCACTTTAGGCAGGCCCTTAAAGGCTAGAGCCTTCCCCCTCATCTGGGAAAGGTCTCTGCTTTCCATCCACTATGACCAGTTACCTTGAACTCTTCATACCCCAGGTGTGAGCTCCCGCCTCCATGCGTTCCCTCTCGCCATGGCATTTTCTCAGAAACAGGAGCCCAGATAAGCCCTTTCTCCCTTAAGCTGCTTCTGTTGTGTATTTAGCCTCAGTGATGGAAAAGTAACCAAGACAGGGTAGAAGCTAGGCTGCAGAGGGTTAAGGAGAAGACAGGTAAGGAGACTTTGAGGATGAGCTCCAAATACAGAACTATCTTTCAGGGAACTTAGCTGATGGAAGGATGGAGGGATAGAGCCATGCCTAGATGTGGGCAACAGGTCAGCTAGCACTTTTTCAGGACAGAGGGAGGTTGTGCATACTTAAAAGAAAGAGATGAAGATATTGATAAATGTATATGGAGACGATGATGTGAGGAGGACATTAGCAGCCCTCTACTTGTGAAGAAGTTGAGATTTACAGTGAGATCCGTGAGATTTACACTGTTAGTGATGGGACGGTGGGGCCAGAGGTAGAATGTCTCCTCTCATATGCCTGGGGGCTGGGTGGTGGGTGCCAGGGAAGTTATCAGTCTCTTGCTGCGGTTTTCAGAAAGCGGATGCAATGTACCCCTGACAACTATGGTTTTCTTGATAAAACTGGGTATGTCTTTGGCAAAGAACAAAGATTATAGTGATTGGGTAAGAGATCTATAAGGAAAAGTAAACTTTTAAAATACTATCCATGTGTCAAAGAGCTACAAGGCCGACAGATAGCAAGCCAGAGGGCTTTTAAAAGTGTTTAGGGGGCGTAGAAAGGGAGGCATTTGTGCTGATACAAATGTATTCTACTGTGAGACACAACAGTGTAGTTTCAGAGTGGCATCTACCCAACGAGTTTTGATGAGCTGGCGAGGGTCAGAAAAATGACAGAGGCCTAGAGAGTTCTTGTGAGGAAGAGTGTGGTTTGAGACTTTGATCCTGCAGCTGTGGTTAGGCTGTGATGCTAGACACATCATATGGAGCAGGTGTAATCAAGGGTAGGATAAGGAGCCCCTGGCCGGACTGGAGATGTGGGAAAGAGAACACTGTGAAGAAACCCCTTATGCTATGGAAAGGGGAACTCAAACATAACTATCTTCTAGTTGAGGGAATAGGATTTTTTTCACCTTAACAAACACTTGATAACTCTCAAAAGGCTTACACTCATGAAATAAAAAGATATTAAAGTTAAGTTTAATAAAAAAAAAACAAAACAAACAAACAAAAAATGCACAAACACTTGAATATTCTAAGAGCCCCAGTTCTGTTCTTAGAATATTTTGGAGAAATCCTGTCACTTATTGGTTAACATGTTAGCCTCCTAGAACGTGTGAGACTTCAGACAAATTGCCTAGCCATGCACACTGATGAGAAGCTCCCAGGAAAGAAACCCTTCTGCAATGATAGCTCCCACTGACTGCTAGACACTGAAGTGTGACACAAGAGGCCAGTGGGACGTCTTGGAATGAGATTAATAGCCCACGTCTCCACAGAGGGACGTCTAACCTGGGAGGGTACATATATCAAGGTACCATGAGCTGTGCCTTTTAAGTGGATGCACTTTAGATGGATGCATCTAAGTGATTTCTATTCCCATCAAGAACAATGAAAATCCTTGTATCAATCAGATTAACCTAACCAACCCTTTATGAACCAGCATCTACTATGAGCTAATGTTAAAAACACCAGGAAAGTTTCTAGGTTGTTAATTATAGCACAGAGGAAACCCACTGTTAACAGAGGTAAAATGTCTGATGTCACAAAGATACTTTCCAAGGTTGGCATTCTCTTGTTCTTTACAGTGATTATTTTTAATTGTCAACTGGATGCAGTCAGAGTCACCTTGAAAAAGGCAGTCTGAATGAGGGGCATGCTACATTAAGTGGGCTTTGGGTTTATCTGTAAAACATGGTCCTGATCGTCTTAATTAATATGGGAAGAGCCCACCTTAAAGTGTGTAGATGGTTCCATTCCCTGGTTTGGGGCTCTGAACTAGTAAGAGTATAAAAAGCTAGCAGAAAACAAAGCATATGAGGGTCAGTTAATCCTCTGTTCTTGGCTGTGGATGTGAGCAGCTGCTTCTGAGACTTCTCTGCAATGCTGGACTCCAGCCTGGAACTGTGAGCTGAAACAAATCCTTTCTCCTCTAAGTCGCTTTGGGTCAGGATGCTTTATCACAGCAACAGAAACCAAACAAGGGAGTATCTGACCCAGAGAATCAAATCCATGGAAACGAGAGACTCGGAGTAAACTAGGTCTCCCTAGATGGGTTGGTACACAAGTCTTCCATGACTTATGTCAAACTCTGGCCAGAGGAAGCTTTCTGAAGGTATCTAGGGGATAAAACTGCATGGAGGTCCCAACTATTTCGGAGCTAGGAAGGAGTGGCAGAACATTCTAGCTCTCATTAAACACACTTAGGAGTGGTTATATTGAGCAGTAATTGAAAACAGCAGAAAATCAGAAGATGACATCATGACTTATCTTTGATGGGTGTTTCTTCAAATATTTTCCCCTCCATGAATCATCAAGCTAAATATAATCATTATAAACCTCCCCAAACTTTGCGCTTAGTTGTTTCAACAAAGTTTTGTTTTAGTTTCAAACAATTATGTCTCATTGATGGAAAAAATGTCTAGGTTTGTGTCTGGAAGGAAGTCTATCTTTTTCAGAGTGGGAGCCTTGTATTCTGACAGCACCAGGATAGGTTACCCCTTCTCCATTTGTGTATCTTGGGTGAGTTGGTGAGGACGAGCCAACCTGGCAAGTCTTAGGCACTTAACACATTTGTGCTCTGGGCTTCCTAATGAGCCTTTGTCTCCCAGTGGGAGCAAGATTCTACTCCGTGTCTGTTGAAAACATCCACCAAGCTCGCATTTGCTTCCTCCCCCCTCCCTCTGCACCACAGTGCCTTCTTTTTTTTGTTAATTTTATTGAGCTCTACATTTTTCTCTGCTTCCCTCCCTGTCTCTCCCTCCTTCAACTTTCCCCCAAGGTCCCTATGCTCCCAATTTACTCAGGAGATCTTGTCTTTTTCTTCTTCCCATGTAGATTAGATCTATGTAAGTCTCTTAGTGTCCTCATTGTTATCTAAATTCTCTGGGATTGTGGTTTGTAGGTTGGTTTTCTTTGCTTTATGTTTAAAAACCACCTATGAGTGAGTACATGTGATAACTGTCTTTCTGTGTCTGGGTTACCTCATTCAAAATAATGCTTAATCCAATAAAAAAAATGGAGTACAGACCTAAACAGAGAACTCTCAACAGAGGAATCTAAAATGGCTGAAAGACACTTAAGGAAATGTTCAACATCCTTAGTCATCAGAGAAATGCAAATCAAAACAACTCTGAGATTCCATCTTACATCTGTAAGAATGGCCAAGATAAAAAACACTGATGACAACTTATGCTGGAGAGGTTGTGGGGAAAAGGGAACACTTCAGCATTGTTGGTGGAAATGCAAGCTGGTACAACCCCTTTGGACGTCAGTGTGACAATTTCTCAGAAAATTAGGAAACAACCTTCCTCAAGACCCAGTAACACCATTTCTGGGTATATATCCGAAGGATACTCAATCGTGCCACAATGACATGTGCTCAACTCTGTTCACAGCAGCATTGTTTGTCATATTCAGAACCTGGAAACAACCTAAATGCCCATCGGCCAAAGAATGGATAAGGAAAATGTGGTATATTTACACGATGGAATACTACACAGCAGAAAAAATAACGACATCATGAATTTTGCAGGGCTAACTTCGGAATGTGGTCCTCATTATCCTGCTCCAATCCTTACTACACTGGCTTCTAAGATCCCAGACCATGCAGTCCTAGAACTCCATAGTTCTTCAGATTCTCGAAGGGGCCCCAACCATCCTCTTCCTGCCCTGTTAGCAAGAGTTCCTTATACCTTGTGCCTCGTATTCCAGGCAAACAGCACCTCCTGCACTGTGACTTCCATTTCCAAAGAGATCTCACTTTGGGAGCTAATATTAATAAGGACAGTGGGTTACCCATTCCTGATGCAGGGACTCTGAGGAAGCTACAAATATAGAAGGGGCCCTGGAACTCAAACATACATATTTAAAGCAAAATGTAAGGCCCCTTGAGTGTAACTAGTGCACGCCATTGAAATCCAAGGGTATTTTGTGGCTGCTTATTCCTCAAATGATCCCATTGTGAACTAAAATACAGGGCAGGTTCTTTCTCTTCTAGATGGACCATAGGAAGTTCCTATTTGTATTATTCCTGAGGGGGAGATTCTTTGCCAGGGCTGGTGGCATACACCATTTAATCCTGACACCCACATTTTGTTTTGCAGGTTCTGACCTTCAGTGATTTGAGTTCTCAAAATGAAAGATACTAGAAAGCCAATGTCCACACATGTTATCGGCACAATTTGAAGAATAATAGGCACTCTGAGAATAGATGGAGTCTTTCTTCCTCTTCTAGGGAAATAAAAACAGTAAAGATTCTTAGTATAAAATAAGACACCATCAGAGACTTGGGTGATAGCTCTGACCCAGCAAACATGAGCACCTCAATTCTATCCATAGAAACTGCATTGAAAAATGACATGTGAGGGGTGGAGAGACAGCTCAGCAGTTAGGAGCACTTGCTGCTCTTGCAAAGGCTGAGTTCAGTTCCCATCATCCCTGTTGAGTGGCTCATAACTGCTTATAACTTCAGTTCCAAGGGATCTGTCTTCCTCTTTTGGCTTCTTTGGGTACATATATTTGTGTATAATGCCCACATACATACATATAAAATTATCATATGTATTTATGTATTTAAGACGTTAGTGTTATGGTATGTGCTTATAATCCCAGTGCTGGGAAATGGAGACAAGCAGATCTTTGGGACCTGCTAGACAGCCAGCCTAGCCTACTTGGTGAGTTCTAGGACAACGAGGAACTGTGTCTCAAAAAATATTGGACAGTGCCTGAGGAATGACACCCAAGATTTTTATCTAACTCTGAGTGCACATATATACGTGTGTATGTTCAAATCCCCATCACAACATCCAAACACCTGCACAAAAGACCATCAAATATTGTTCTTACTCTATCATGAAAGATTCAGCACAAAACCTTAGATTAGCTGTTACACCCAGCTGGAAGACAGGATAGCATCCCTGACCCTCACATACAATTGCATGGAGAGAAATGAGAAGATTCCAGGAAGAACAGGATTATTTTCTTATGATATCTGACTGTGCTCAGGTGTTTACAAATAGAGATGTGGAGAAGAAGTCCTCTATGAGGACAGAGAGAGACCTTTGGTCACTAATTTAAAAACATAATACATGGTAGCTATTCCATGAGATGTGTGACTTTAAAGGAAATGACACTTTATTTTGGTATTTTGGTTGGAGGACAAAAGCAGAAAGAAAGATCCCAACATGGTGATAACCCAGCTTCTCTTGTTGAGGACGCCTAGGGAGGTTCTGCAGAGGGTCTCAGAGGCCAGTTTGGACATTTCATCAGTTCTTGCTACACACGATAGTCCACAGACCAGGCAGCAGAAGGCTGCGCGACTTCATACTAGAGTAGAAAGAGCAGGTCTACACTCTTCATGGACGTTGCATGCAATCATTGGAAAGGAAAAGCTGTTCTGAGTCTATCTTGCTTTCTGTCCTAGGAAGGAAGCATTAGCACATGCAACTTAAACACATGCCGAAGCATTTACGATTCCTGGATGTTTTGCTTCTCTGTTCAGAAAAGGATGTGCTGTGGGTTCCAGGAATTCACACTTTATCTTATTTCATGTCTTTGTTTCGCTGCATGTAGATCTATGTACCACACGTGTGCCTGGTCCCTGTGAACTCCAGAAGAGAGTGTCAGATCTCCTGGAGCTGGAGATGCAGATGGCTATGAGCTGCCATGTGGGTGCCAGGAAGAGAACGTGGGTCCTATGGAAGAGCAGCCCCTGCTCTTGACTTCCGGGTTACTTCTCCAGCCCCAGGATTATAGACTTTCGATTATCATAACAATTTCCATCCTTACACAGGACCTTGTTTGTTCCAGTCCAGAACTTTGTGTCTGAAAAGTCTACAAGTTACACTTTGTAGAAAGGCCTGTGTGTGTGTGTATGTGTGTATATAAGTGTGTATGTATATAATATGTATTATATATTATATATAAAGTATATAAAATCTTTCAAAGGTCAAGGTTGTAAACCGATAGCATTATTTCCTTAATAATGAAACAGCTCCAGTATCATCCACGCACCCATCCTTCCAGCTACCCAAGTCCATGTCTTGAAATGACTCGGGGACACAATGTTCCCACTTTTGCTTCTGAACAAATTTCCTTGGCTCAGACCACTGCAGTCTGCTTCCATCCTCTGGTCTCAGTTGAGCTTCCTTCTTCCATTCCGACCATCCCTCCTTCCCACTCCTTCCCACTCCTTCACGAATTCTTTCTGTTCTGTGCCTTGCATCCTTCCTGTTGTCTATGGTTCTCTTACCTACCCTCCCTCAAGAGACCCCACCCAAGCTCTCTGCCTCCGACATCCCCGTCTTAGGTGCACTGCTCCTTCTGCAGAAATCAGTCAATATAAACGTGTCTGCAGGATCATTCTGCTCTTTTCTAGAGGCAATAAATAAATAGAACTTACTGTTAAATCACAAGTGTTTAAGGAATGATGCAGGCTATGATAATCGTCCTGTGTGTCCAATATGCTTCCTAATAATGTTTATAATTTGTCTGGATTTCCTGGCTCCAGCATGCCAGTGGGTTGAAGATTTTATAGGTGACAATTTAACCCTTTCCTGATCTGGCAGTTTTTCAAAGCTGGTAACTAATGGCATAGATTTACTTCTCCTGTATGACTTTGTAAGCACTTAGCCACATACAAACTCAATAGCTCCTCCCACTCTGTGAGTCTCTGGCGACCTTCAGTTTCATTAACATCATACAAACACTTGGCCCTGTAAGCGAGGTTGGTACCATTTGTACTCTGTGGAGATTTGGGGACCATTTTCTCAATATGAATTTCCTGGGTTGTAAGCATCGTGTTTGGTCTTTTGAAATCTAACCTGTACATGGGAGAGGTTCCAGTCTTCTGATCAACCTGTCGGTCACCTGGAGTTTCTAGAGACTGCAGCAGAGTGCAGGGGACTGTGGAGACAGGAGGATGTGGATGCCTGACCACCTTGCGGAGGCTGGAAGTGTGAGTCACGCTCTTTTGGGTCACAGGATACCCCTGAGTGCCGGCCAAGGGATATTAATAACGCTGACAGTTCAGCAGTTCTTTGGGAAAAACACAGTGTTCCTACCAAATTAGAGTTGCATAGTCTGGTCAATAGGTACCGTTTCGTTTCACCCCTTTCTTGTGGCTTAGCTCACCTCGGCTGTCCATAGCTCTATTACAGGCTGTTTATCCACCCCTTAACCATTCCAAATAAAGCTTTAGGAGTTGGAATCCTAAGCTCTTTCTCTGACGGTTTCTTAAAAATAGTTTCCTTTGAGAAAAAAAAAAAATATGGAGAGCATTAGCACCATAGTCGTCAAGAGGCAGCACTAAATAGTTTTTTGCTGCCCGAGTCATCTGATTCGTAGATTTTCCTAACTAGGTATTCTCAGTTCTTCTCACTGCTGCCAGTAGTGCCAGGTCCTCGGCATCCCTGGGATGCTGTGTATCACAGCCCTTGTTTATTACAATCCATCTTCATGAATTCTCCACAGAGGAATCCTTTTCTCAATGGGGAATAAAGATGACCTCCATCCTGGTGATAACAATGGGCTTCAGACGTACGTGGAGGACATCTTGGCTCCATGTAGCCTTGGAAAAGCTCGTGGATCTATTTCCATGTCCCCTTTCCTAAGTTTTGAAAGGGAGAGGACCCAACAGCTTCTTAGTGGGCTGTTTAGAGATAAAAACAAGTCAGTGTAGACAAAAAGCTTGGAAGAGCATCATGCTAGTTCTACTGATTACTAATGGTATTTAGAAAAAGTAAAATATATATTGAAAAAGTGAACACACTCAACTTCTGAAAACTAGGTAGTAACTTATATTCATTTGTATGCCTTCCTTTACTCTCCCTTTACCATAAGAGAGGGTCTCAGGTTGACTGAGGCTCCTCCTCCTCCCATGAACCCTGCTTGCCCGCAGCCCTGGGCGGACGCCCTTCCATTCCTTTTTTCCCTGTAGCTCGAGCCCCACCCCTGTGCACTGTATTTCTTGTCATCAGCATGAGACATCCTTTCTTATGAAGAACACAGTGATCTTAGATGAACGGCAGTGTCTCCTCTGTTCTCCCTCCCTTCTCTGAGCACCGCATTCAGGCCCTCTGCCCAGCAGCTGTCTCTAGTGACTCCGCCTGCTCTCCGCAACATCCCTTCCTTCACAAGCCCAGCGGACACTGGACTGTCTTAGGTCGCTGGAATTCTTGGCAGCATTGGATGCTGTGACCGCTTCTTCCTTCCTGCAGTCTCCTCCCTCAGTTCCCTGCTCCAGGCTCCTTTAACTCTCTAAACTCACCCTTCTTCCCCTCGGTCCAAACTGTTGATCTATATCTTGTGCTCCGACTGGTGTTCACTGGGCCTCTGGCAGATTCTCTTCTCTTTCCCTTTTCAGCTGTTGCTTTTGGTGAGGATGCACCATAGCAAAGATGCTACTCCATACCACTCGAGAGAGCTTTAGTGTTCAACGATTAGCATTTAAATTTCAATCCAGCTCAGTGACAAGGAGAAAAGGGAAAATATGAGCCAGTGTGTGCTCTGCATGTTCATGTGTGTTGGTGTGTGTTTGCGTGTTCATGTGCTGTATGTATATTTGTAGCTCCACGTTTGCATGTTCATGCCTGTCAGTATATATGAATATGGGATGGTGGACATGCAAGAGTACACATGCATATGGGGGTCAGAAGAAAACTTCATGCACCATTTCTCAGACATGATCCACCATTTTGAAACAAGGTCTCTCACGAGCCTGGAACTAACCAAGGGGGCTGGCTGGCCAGTGATCCCCAAGGATCCCACTCTTGTCTCTGCCGTCCTCACACAGAGATTACAAGCATGTGGCACTATACCTGGTTTCTATTTTTTTAAGTGGATCCTAAGAATTCAATTCACATTCTTTTGCTTACAAAGCAAGCCCTTGAATAACTGGACCATCTCCTCAGTACCAGAAAAAGCAGAATTGCAATTGACGCAGCACCATTGTATAAAGGGCCATCTCGGCTTCTTGATTTCACTGTCAACATGAGTGAGGTGTGTGTCTGTCCTTCACTGTCTACACAAGTGAGGTGTGTGTCTGTCCTTCACTGTCTACACAAGTGAGGCGTGTGTCTGTCCTTCACTGTCTACGTGGGTGAGGTGTGTGTCTGTCCTTCACTGTCGACACGGGTGAGGTGTGTGTCTGTCCTTCACTGTCGACACGAGTGAGGTGGGTGTTTGTCCTTCACTGTTGACATATGTAGAGATGCGTGTCTGCCTTTGGCCTTACTCTGCTGTGGAGCCCCCATTTGGCTCTGCTTATGCCAATGGAACATTTTAACACAAATCTTCACACGAAGGAAGCAAGTTTTTACAAGTTGGAGTTTTTCACAAATTCTGTTTGAGTTGGGGCTCTTTTCTGATTTTTGCTTTAGAGTTCTTTTTCTAGAAAAAAAAAATCTTTCCAGGAAGGAATACCATCAATAACAACTGTGTTTTTATCTCTTGAATTTAAGTAGTACTTGAAGTGTAAGACTTTTGAATAAACTTACTGGCTATTTCATTAACAAGGCCACCAAAACAGGGTCACTTCAGTGGGCATAGCCCAACAAATTCAGCTAAAACCATGATTCTCAACCCTTCTAACACTGTGATCCTTTAATACAGTTCCTCATGTTGTGGTGACCCCAACCATAAAATTCCTTCATTGCTACTTCAATGTAATTTTGCTACTGTTACGAATCGTAATGTAAATATTTGGTATTTCAGATGGTCTTAAGGCAACCCCTGTGAAAGGGTCACTTGACCTCCAAGTGGTCTCAATCCAGAGGCTGAAAACCATAGCACTTCATTCCAGATTCATAGCAGCTTCAGGGAGCTTCTGGGGCAGGCACAGCCTTTCTTCAACTCTTCAATCTCTAGCAACCTCACCGACCCTTGTTCATGGTCTCTCTTCATCCTTGAGAACAATCAGTTGTAGTAATATGAGCGGTGGGGCTGTGTCCCCAGCACCCCGGCCGCCTGCTAGCTTATGCCCAAAATAACAACATACAAACTGTATTCATTTAAACACTGCTTGGCCCATTTCTATCTAGCCTCTTCTTGGCTAACTCTCGCACCTGGACTAGCCCATTTCTAATTATCTGTGTAGCCCACGAGGTGGCTTACCAGGGAGATTCTAGCCTACATCCATCCTGGGTCGGAGCTTCATCGTGTGTGCCTCAGAGAGCAGAGCTATCCCCGTATCCACCCAGGAGCTGGGAGCATGGCATCTCTGCTCCAGAGAGCAGAGCTGTCAAGTCTGAGCTCACTTCCTCTTCCTCCCAGCATTCTGTTCTGTTTACTCCTCCCACCTATGTTTTAACCTATGAGGGGCAGCCAAGTAGTTTCTTTATTGCTTAACCAATGAAATCAACAGATTGATATATGACACTCCCACATCAATCAGTGACGAATGTGGCTATTTCTAAACACCTATTGCTCTAATTTCCTATGAGATCAAAGGAAATGATTTTGTTCTTTTCTCCTTTCTTCCTCCAATTAAACTATTGACTGTATGCGACCAGTGAAACGTCATCTGTCCTTGTTTTAGCCAGCACCCAGGGTTCCTCTGTCTCTCACTGTCGATCTGATCCCTGCTGGTAAGCTTTAACACTTGACAACACCACTTCTTAGAACCAGATGGTGAGCCCGTTGGGACCTAGTAAACATAAGAGGATATAGTGAATTGATAGTCAAGAAGGTACTTCAAAAGACAGCAGAGGAAGTGCAGGCATCGAAGGACTATAATCTAGATGAAGTGACAAGACTAGAACCTATGAATTAGAGAACACTAAGGTAGCAGTTCTCAATCTGTGGGTCATGACCCCACAGGGGACACATATCCAATATCTTACATATCTATTATTTACTTTACCCTTTATAATGGTAGCAAAATTATGGTTATGAAATAACAACTAAATAATTTTATGGTGGGGTGGCCACCACAACATTAAGAACTGTATTAAAGGGTCGTAGCATAAGGCAGTTGAGGGCCATTGTGCTAAAATGGCAGTATCATCCGTCTTAGCAAATAAATTACAATAAACACTCGACAACAGTTTAACAACGTCAAGAGTAGCTAATTCTGGTGTCTCTAGCCCCATCTTTGAACTGGTCCCTGCCTTCTCCAAGTTTGTAATTCCTGTCTCAGCTCTGACTGGCTAACTCCCACTTCTTTCACCCCACCCCACCCCCTGAACTCAATGATGGGAACGACGCTTGCTTTGGGCAGTCTGAGGCACGGCGGCAAGGAGCGGTGCAAATATTTCACTTCTACAAGCTGAGCGAGCTTTTGTGAAATGGCTGTTTATAGCCATCTCTTTGGTGAAGCTGGTCTGAGTACAAGAAGACCTGCTTTTGGCTGAGATTTCAGAGCACAGACCCTTCCTTTGGCTGGGAGTCCTCAGACATTAGCACTCAGGAAGTGTGTGCTGCCAGTCCCCGAATGTTCTTTCTGTCCTTTGGAAAGGATAAAGTGCAGACAGGTTGGTCAACAAGGCACAGTCGAGCACACTCTCTTTGTTTTTACCGAAACGATTTTTCTCGTGAGCAGGAGGATCAAAAGCATCTCAAGAGAAGCACCAGGCATGTTTGTTGTGTACTCGAAGCAGCCAGATCTGGGAAATGGACGATGGTGTTAGCCAAACCTGAATTAAAAAAGATGTGCTTTTGAATGCATACAACTCCTAACTCAGAGACTGCTGAATAGCAGCAACGGAACCAGGTTTTAAGGTGGAAAATTCCCAGTGTGTTTTTGCTAGTGTTGTTCAGAGCATGGCAGTAGAACCTGTGACATTAGTCTCTGCCAGGAGGTGACCAGAATGCAGATACTCGACTCACAGAAACTTTATAAGACCCAAGTGTTCTGGGCTCCAGCAAGCTTTCCGAGTGCTCAGTGTACCTGGGAGGGTGGGACCTGGGCTTTCCTTCTCCAAGCACTGTGGGATCAGCAGAGGTGGCAGCGGCTCCTGGATTGAGGTGCCTCAATGGGCTGTGATGGGGTCGTGGGCTGGCTGAACTTAGGGCTGAACACAGACCGAGCCCTCCGCAGAAGGGAGATGAATACATCTGGACTATCTCCGCGTACCTTCTGCTTTTCTCTCCCCCATATAATAAAGTTAAATAAGAGTTCCAATTAAACCACCACAGTGGGCTGTTACAGGCTGAGTCGTGGCATCTCAGAATTCATGGGTTGAAGTCGCAGCCTCCGGGATCTTCTCTGTGAGATCATGTTCAGAGATAGGGTCATCAAAAGGGTAACTGAGCTGAAATGAGGCCATTAGTGTGTGCGTTAACACAGTATGACTGGGTCCTGTGAGGAAGAGGAGAGGAGGGCACAAACGCGCACAGGAAGGATCTCCTGGAAGAGATGACACCCGCTGCCAGAGGGGCGTCAGCGAAAGCAATGCCCTTGACTTCTAACCACATGAACTCTGAGGAAAGCTTCCTGACATTTGAGCACCCCAGGGTCTCTCCGTCGTGGCAGCCACAGCAGGCTGACACAGGACCCCATCTTGGCCCTCACACACCAGAGCTCATACAGGGCTCTGCCCAGACTGATTGCTACCCGGTAAGCAGCTCATCCCTGGCCTTTGCAGGGGGATGTCTAAGGAATTCTTCCCTTATGGGTTATTTGTATAGAGCAGATAGACCGGTTCTGACCCCGGCAAGAATGTGATTGCACGCTCTGCTGTTTCTCTGAGAATGAGGGCCTGACTGCCAGGAGCAGCTTTGGCCTATCAGCCTAGCCACACCAGAGCCCAGGCTTCACCCGTTACCGCTAACTGCATACTAACTGCATGCGTGTCTGCTATGGTGCTCTCACTCTAGGTTTGTTGCTCCACATGTAACATGGAGATAATAACAATGTCCACACTGACAGTTCAAACAAGGTGGCATGTGTCGGGGAGAACTATAGATGGCTGGATCTGTTACTTTTCTGGGACTGTGATAAAACACCACGAGAAAGGCAACTCATAAAAGGGAAAGTGAGGTCTGGCTTATGGTTCCGGAGGGATAAGTGTCCGTCATGGGAGGGCAGAGCCATGACAGCAAGAGACAGGTATGGTGGCAGGAGCAGATCACATCTTTAACCACAAGCATGAAGTGGAGAGCAAACTGTGAAACAAAGTTACAAATCAAGGCCAAGTTCCAGGGATGTGCTTCCTCCTTGGAGGCTGCCCCATACCCCAAACAACCTTACCAGCTGGGAACCAAGTGATTGAATCCATGAGCCCATGGGAAACATCTTCATTAAACCACTATCATTATTATTGTTGCTATTTGTTAATTATCGTCATCATTAGCAAACCTTCTCTAGAGATACCGCTTGGGCACAACAGCAACTGGGAGCCATTGTGGAGCCACTACTTGGTCACTTCTCAGAATTCAGGGGCCCTGGACTCAACCTGGTACCTACACATCTGGAAATTTGTCAGAAGGCCATGTAACTATGTATTTTTATGATCTGGTCATGTAACTATGTATTTTTGTGATTTGGTTGTTCCTCCACATTTTTTTCCTCAACTTCAGATTGCATGAGTGGTGGGGTGCATTCCAGTGGGTGGGCAGGAAGTTAGCTTTTGGAAGACAATGCCAAATTAGGGTATTGTCAGCCTGCAGTACCATCAGGACTTTGAGAGCCATCTTGTAGACATCTGGGCGCAGAGAGCCGTGTCAGCTTTTGCTGAGTTTAGTTGAATTGAGCAGGGGACGTGAAAGATGAACACTGGGTGATAATTTAGATGGAGCTGCCAAGGCACGAAAGGTCTTGGGCAGAAGATGGAGAAGAGGATAAAGGCCAATACTTGTCAGTTGATTAGGGTAAGAAACAGGTGCAGAAGAGAACTACATGGTGGGAAGGATTAGGCTAAGAACACAGGCACGATTTTAAAATGTTAGTAGCGTAATGTTTCAAAAGACATCTCTGTAATGAAAGCATCCAGGACGAAAGGAAAGCTGAAAAGAATGGGATACCTACCAACTCACTGAACATGAACTTTTAGTGGGAAAACTGAGGATAGTGAGACAGAGAGAGAGAGAAAGAGAGAGAGAGAGAGAGAGAGAGAGAGAGAGAGAGAGAGAGAGAGATTATATGATCAGACCAAGCTGTCATGTGTAATGGGCTCCATCCCTCCTCTCTCACTAATTTGAACCACCACATTCTCTCTTACTTTTCATATTTAAATGCTTGTATCTTATATCAATAAGGATCCAATTAGATTGAAGATAAAGGCCCCCCCTTATTATTGTGTTTAGGACATTACAGCAACAACAACAAAAATCACATCAAAGGCTCCATTCAGCCAGGAAGCACAGCAAAATGAGTACTAAGTGACACCAGACAAAACAAGAGAATGTTCTTGAAAAATCATTGGTGGAATTTATACTCAAAGACTTCTCTTTAATTCAAACCACACAACAACTGGTGGTGATATCATTAAAATAAATATCCCACATGGCCTATCTCTCTCCCTCCCATATAACAACACTGACATCATTTTTGCATGTTATATTAATGGCATTTTCTGTATTCTGCTGAAAGGTCACAATTCTGTCAGTAATGAGATTCAGCCTCCAGTCAAGCTGTTCCAAGACACCACCGCCTAATTCCAAAACAATCTGGAAGCTGGAATCCCAGCAGTATGAATTCCAGAAAGCAGATGGCTCCCTGGGTGTGAACCTTGAGTGGAAGTGAACGGAGTCCACTCCAGATTCCCCTGGTCCTTGGCACTGTGGCCAGGCCACATAAGGGAACACATGCGAATATACAATCCCAAGGGGCCCGGGCTTCTCCAGAGCACATGGCAGCAGATCATAGGGGCCAAAGGGCACAGTGTCAGGGTTGAGTTTACAATCCCCAAGTGACAACATGATTGTCAACTAATCCTGAAAAACAGAGTAGGAAGAATCATTTGTTTAAAGATTAAAAACTTGAAGAAGCTTGAAGGTGTGTCCAATCCAAATCCTGTGGGTGGAATGTGGCCTGGGGTAGCTATGAACGTGGGTCAACAAAAAAAAAAAAAAAAATCAAAAACATCACAAGGGGTGTGTGCATGTGTGTGTGTGTGTGTGTGTGTGTGTGTGTGTGTGTGTGTGTGATTGCTCCTGTGACTCAATCACAGGGTTCAGGTATGAACTCTGTAGATGACAATGCTGTGTCACAATGTCAAGATGCTGAACACACCTGGGAGAGTGAGGAACTAAAATAGCTCTGATTCTGTTCCCTGTGTGATTTCAAGCAAATTGACCAGCCTCTCTGAGTCTCTAAGACAAGAAGCTAATGACCCTGTCTTCTTAGGGTTGTTGGAAGAATTATGACTTATTGCACTTAGCACAGTGGCTAGAAATGTCAGCTGACATCTTACTGTTAGCAAGGATGTTAAAGTTGTGCTGAACCTTTGTATCTGCTCTAAGGACCTGTCTCCCACTCCTGATGCCTGCTATGATAGGATCAAAGCCACACTGGGAATGTTTTGATCTTGGAGCTTCCCATGAAGAAGGGGAAAAAAGTAAGCATGGGCACAGGGATCATAGTGTGTATGTTTATCAGTGCAAACGTGGTTCTGTGCACAGATCCTTTGCCAAGCTTGCTCGCTAAGTCTATATGACCTGTTTTCACTCCCCATGCAGCGGTGGCAGCACACTTTTTAACATTTTATTAGCAACCGTTCTCTGCCTCTCCCAGGATCCAGAAGCTCTCTCACTCCCATCTGAGCTAGATAGGAAGAAGTCTGTTGGGTTGCTAATATTTTAGTGTGGATTGATGCAATGTGTTCATCTGCATGGGAGGGTTTTCATTCTGAAAGACCGAAAGACAGACAAAGGATAGAGTCTGTTCTAATGACTGGACCAGAGGAATGCTACACTACAGACAGATATCTGAATTTCAGTGAGGGAGATGACAAAATCATTCTGGAGAAATCATACACCAGAAACAAGCACACTTCTATTTATAACCAACTCAATATCCCCAGCATAAAAAAAAAATGCTTATCAACAGAATAAGGATACAAGGGCTTGGTGTCCTTGGATAGGGTCACGGGGCTGTTTTCCAGACCACATCCTGGTCGATGTTTTCATCAATAACTTCAACGAAAACATAGATACTGTCTGACAAGCTCTCCAATAGTTGATTTGTAACTGGTGTGGTTCGATGATGGAGACTGTTCAATGTTCTTATTCCGGTTAACAGTACTGAATGGCAGACTGAACTGTTCAATGTCTGAGTTCCTGCTCAGTCCAGTGCAGGCTACATACATTGTTGCCATCCTTAAAGAGATGCAGTGTATTCTCTATCATCACTAAAGAACCTGGTGCTAGGAGTGTTTAGAAAGGCTGAAAGAGCCAAGAAGGATAGAAGAACCAACGTTGGATGTACTTGGTAGACATGTCCTGCAAGTCCAGCTCTTGGGAAGCTGAGGCAGGAGGATTCACAAGTTCAAGGCCACCCTGAGATTCCTAACACCATTCTCTTTCAAACAAAAGAAAACAGAACTTAACTCCAGGGTCTATGGTCTTTCATGATCTCACCACACTGCATATATTCTGTATTTCCCTTTAATCTACAAATCCTATAGCTGTACAATGGAGCGAAAGTGTGTCTAATACAATTTCTGGCACTTAGATGCAGAAATATTTGTGAAAAGAAAAAAAATGAGTAGGAGGGAGGAAGAAAGAAAAAGGGAGGGCGCATATCTGCTTTAATGTGTGCTAGTAATCGTGGCCAGCGAAGAACATCTGAAGATATTCCATTTGGCAAATGTAGACACCATGGTCCTCTCCAAATATTTCAAGGACTGTGTGTAATAAGCATCAAACAGATTTAAATTCAGTGGGAACTGAGACTGTCAAAATAATGCATACTATTTGTGCAGGCAGGAATTGGCTTCTGGGCCCACATTGCGTGGCTGGGAGTCTCTAGGCCATATCAGATCACAGCTCACTGAAGGCAACAGAGAGGAGGCGGAGAGGAGACAGGAGAGGTGAAATATATGGACCTATGCTTTGGAAAAGTGTCCTAGAAGCATTTCAGTTGCTTTAGGCTGGGGTTGGCATTGTACTGGGAAGCTGAAGACAGGGAGGGGGCTGTGTTTTCTTAAAATAGACCCCTTTCCACTTCTTCCGCATGTGTCAAAACTAAGGTTCAAAAGATTCGTCCGTCATTCATCGTACCAAATGCCAGCAAAACAGTGGCCATTTCATTCTCTCAAGCAAGCTTCTTGGGCATGGAGGGGAGGGAGGGAGGGCAGGGAACCCTCGAAAGTACAGCAGGCACTTCTTAGGGACACAGTGGACTTTGTCTGCTGCTGCAAGCCTGAGCCAGAAGAGCAATGAGGGAATGGAAAAAGGGTCCCAACACGCCATGTTTATCACCCACACCATCGTGAGCTGGTCACAGACACAAACACGCTTCTTTCTGGGAGGCTTGTGGAGAGGAGCTCGGGCTGTAGAAAGAAAGGGCTGTGGGCTTACGGCTTTTTTTTTTTTCCTTTCTATCTCCAAGGCGATAAACCAGGAAAAGTTTTAGACATCCTCCCAGGAACTGGAACACTAACAATGAAAGCACACCAAGAGCGCAGGCTGCTTGATGATTTCCTAACGTTCTCTTTATGCTGGTTCCAGCCCGAGTCCCTTGCCAGACACAGAATGCTTCCCTCATGGCAGCACAAAGTTTCCATTTCCCAGCCCAGAGCCAGCATCCAAAAGATCCTCTCATTTGAAACTGAATGAAACAAAAGATGGCCCAGAACCCAACTGTAGCCAGGAAACAGAGGATCCCATGCCAGAAAACTCTGCTGCGTCCCAGAAATCCCCAAGGCCAGAGGGAGGAGAACACTGGCTACTCTCAGCCAGTGGCCATCTCAGAGGATGACCTCCCGGCTGTTAACCTATCAGAAAGGCCTTCAAGGGCTTGAGATTTCATGCATTCTCTTGACACTCCCAAGAGTGTCCTGGCCCTCCTGACTTCTCACGCATTGTCACAGAAATTCATTCATTCATCTCTCCAGCCATTCATTTCTTCAATGCCTCCGTTAATGGTTTTCAATACCATATGTGTGTCTTATTCCATTTTGTATTGTTATATCAAAATGCCTGAGGTTTAGCAACTTACAGAGAAAAGGAGTTTCCTTGGTTTCTTATTCTGGTGGCCGGAGAGTCCAAAAAGCGTGGTGCGGATATCCTGGCAAAGGATCCTGGTTTTGTCACAATATGGTGGAGAAGTGCCAAGGGAAATGAGCTCACGCACAAGGGACAGGCATGTAGAGTGGCCTCACTTTATAACTACCCTTGTGAAAGCCAATCCATCCCTGAGAGCCCCGACCTCTTCCAAAGACATCGCCAATGTGGTAGAGTGTAGAGCCCCTAAGACCCAGTTCCCTCTCGCAAGCTTCACCTCTCCTTCTGTAAGAACATACAGTGCTGTCCGTGAGAGCCGTAATAAAACTGAAGGCAAGAAAATGTTCTCATGTGTGTTTTCATGATATTTTGATTTAGTTTTTGAGAATTTCATGTATAGGATGCATTTTTATTGTATCTACTTCTCTCTCCAAATCCCCCCTCCCCGGCCAACATTTCCCCATACCCTTAGTCATGTCCTCTTCTTTGTTTTGTAAAAAAGCCACAGGGTCCAAGTAGTGCTGTTCTGTGCATAGGTGGGGGCTGTCCACTGGAGCCTGGGCAACCTACCAACAGCCACATCCTCACAGAAAAATAAAATGTCTCCTCCTCCACTACAGCCTTTAACTATCAATGGCTCCTCAGCAAGGGGTGGAGCCTCATGGGCTCCTCCTCCATTCATGCTGGAATGCTCTCTGGCTTATCTTGTAACCATGGCTACTGTGAGTTCTTGAATACCTGGGTTCTGTCATGCTCAGAAGACGGGTTCACAGCACACCTCCCCATCCTCCAGCTCTTCCATCCTTCTGACCCCTTGCATGGGGGTGGCTTTGATATAGATGTCCCCTTTAGGACTGAGCACTCAAGGTCACTTATCCTCTGCACTTTGACCAGTTATTAGTCTCTGGATTAATCACTATCAACTGCAAAAAGAAAGTTCCTGAGCATGGTTGAGAGAGCATAAATATATGGATGTAAACACAAACGTTCAGAAAACGCTTAAGCACGGTGACCATTTGGCAAAACAGTATCTGATTCCTCCAATAGGAAGGCTCCAGCTCTTAAACGTTCTATTACATCAACACCATCATTCAAGAACCTAAGGACCTGGGAAGACAAATTCCATCTAAACTGTAGCACTCGGACCCACATAATCCATTCATTGCTTTAACACTTCTGACCATTGC
>NC_022034.1:17617122-17626657 GCF_000317375.1 Microtus ochrogaster | reverse complement strand
CCTAAGGACCTGGGAAGACAAATTCCATCTAAACTGTAGCACTCGGACCCACATAATCCATTCATTGCTTTAACACTTCTGACTATCGCCACCCCGAGCACTGCCCAACTGAACCATCTCCCCACCCCGAGCACTGCCCAACTGAGTCACCTCCCCACCCAGAGCACTCCACCAACTGAACCATCTCCCCAGCCCAAGCACTGCCCAACTGAACCACCTCCCCAGCCCGAGCACTGCCCAACTGAACCACCTGCCCAGCCTGAGCACTGCCCAACTGAACCACCTTCCCACCGGAGCACTCCACCAACTGAACCACCTTCCCACCCCGAGCACTCCACCAACTGAACCATCTCCCCATCCCGAGCACTGCCCAACTGAGCCATCTCCCCACCCCGAGCACTGCCCAACTGAGCCACCTTCCCACCCCGACCACTCCACCAACTGAACCATCTCCCCACCCCGAGCACTGCCCAACTGAACCATCTCCCCACCCCGAGCACTGCCCTATCTGAGAGTTTTTGACTAAACCAAAATGCTTCCGGCTGCTTCTCTGCGTTCCATAGCCAGAAGGCACACTCTAATGTGCCAGAAGCCACACTCTAATGTCCCTGCTGGATTCATTTCCTCATGCATGTGCCGTGGACACATTAGCATATGCAGAACTGAACTCATGTCCAAACCCTCTAAACCCAGAACTCTATAATATTATTGGAAACAGATATACTTTTTCCTCCTGCTATTATTTTCTTTTAGTAACTATTTATTGTTTCTATTGTCAAAAGATAAAGGCAAGGTCCAGAAGCTTGAAACTGATTTTTTTAAATTATTGTATTTTTGATATATATGCATTCATAAGGCTTAAGAAAATAGAAATTTATTTCATCCATGTCTGGAGGGCAGAGGTTCAGTGTGGTTGGTTCTGCTAAAGCTGCTTTCTTGTTGTGTCCTCACAGGGTGAAGCCGGAGAAAACAGGACTCTGCTGTGACTTGAAAGGACATTAATGTTAACCAATCACAGGACTCATCCTTATGACTTCATTTAACCTTTATTACCTCAGCAAAGACCCTGTCACCAAATGCAGTCACATTGGAGGATGGGTCTTTACATACAGATTTTAGGGTAGACACAAACATTTAGTCCATACCATATAGAACACACTTTCTCCCCCTCCTCTTCCTGCTCTGCTTTCTCTCTTTCCCTTCCCCCCACCTATCTCATGTGTGAGTTCACCTCTGTGTGTCATCATCAGTTAGAAAAACCTAGAAAGAAAGGCTATGGAGACCTCTGTGAATAAAGCTCTTACCTTGTAAGCATAAGGACCTGAGTTCAATCCCCCAAACCCCATGTGGAAAAAATACATAAATAAAAGAAGCCAGACATGTAGGTCCCTGGTGCTCACTCACTGATAAGTCAGCAAGCCTAGCCTAATTGGTGAGTTCCAGGCCAGTGAGAATATCTCTCTCTCTCTCTCTCTTTCTCTCTCTCTCTCTCTCTCTCTCTCTCTCTCTCTCTCTCTCTCACACACACACACACACACACACACACACACACAGATCACCAGCATGTGAAGTTGTCCTCTGGCTTCCATGCCCCTCCCCACGCAGACTCACAGCTACCCACAGGTGAGCAGGTGGATACTACACTCACAAACATCCTTGTACACACACAGTCATTGCTGGGGCTTGTAATCGTTCCGAATTTTCTTTTGTTTCTGTTGTCTCTCTTTTCCCAGATGAAGCATATGAGAGGGTTCTGTGAGCATACTCTTCCTGAGCTTTATGCTCTCAATGCTTTGCTTCATACTTCTGACAATAATTGGGCTTTGTTTCATTCACTACAAATGCTAATACTCAATCGTATGTTTCTATCTTGTTCCATGCAAAAGTGTTCGAGGTGGTTTGCCAAAATACAGATAGGGAAACAGAATTTTAAATTAAATTAGGAGAAAGAAAAAGATATCAGGAAAAGATATAAAGCCACAAATAAGGATAATGCATAAACATGTGTCAGAAATACCAGGGCAATTACCCACAATAGGTACCAGGTTTGAAGCTGCGCTCTGTAGCAGCAAAAACAAATGGGGAAAGTAGTCTTTCACGTTAATGCTTTCTAGCAAGGCCATATTCTTTAGCGGGAGGAAAGGGAGGGCATAGCTGGCATGGCTGAAGGAGATTAAGAATCCTGATTAAATGCAGGACAGCCACGGGATGCTGAGAGCACACCTATGACTAGTCCCAGTATTTCCTTATCTTCCTTTCATTGGTATGGAGTGGGGGGTTCTAGAGCTTTTGTATTCAAAACAACACCTTAGGGTCCATCTCTAGAGACCTATGATGGGTTTACAGAAACCAGTGTTTTCAGGGACCTCAGCTAGGAGTAACAAGCTGATTCTGGTGGCCCACCCCTTGAAAATGCCACACCAAAGCATGGCTGGGAGGAGTCTGTCGAGAAAAATATGCAAAGCAAAATGTACTAATCACATAGTTTGCACAAAACACACACACACACACACACACACACACACACGTACACAGAAATCTAACTTAAAGCACTGCCACTTCCTGGCTGACCCTCCAATGTAAACAGGCTGTAAATGCATCCCTAGGAAGCGACACAAGTTGATTTTCTATACATGGCCATTGGATAGAGGCCAAGTACAACTCCCCGTCTTCTTTACATAAACTGTACTTGAGTTATTGATTTTTTTCAAACTCAAACACAGAACTTTACATTGATCCTTGTTCCCACCCAGTGTGCCCTCTGATTGGCTGGCCCGAGTCCAGGAAGCTGGCCCCATTTGCCCTATGCTCTCCACAGCTGAATTCATAAAGGAGGGCCCATCTTTGGGGCTTGTGTAACCTGAAGTCAGCCAGCTTTCAGAAACTGGCAATAAACAGCACTTTTTCTCAAAGTTTCCTACTCTCTTCCTGAGTCTAATTTTTTCTTTGAAATTTAGAAACTAAAACAACAACATTGATAAACAACTGCATGTTTCGTATATGCGCTGGGTCTCTGAGGGGTGAGGGCTGGGCGCCACTCTGCTCAGTGGGATAGCAGAGTGATTCCCGAGTGTGGGAACAAAGGAATGACCTTCGTGTCTAAATTCACTCAGAAACTGAACTAAACTTTCCAGTGAAGCATACTCTCACTTCATAGTTCAGTGGCACCATATTAACTGACCCGTCAATATCGATTCTGACCCCAAGTGTGATTTTCCCTCCTACCTGTAACAGCGATAGCATTAATTGGATACTTACTAAACGACAAATTATATAACTCCGCCTCAGATGAATTGACTCAGAAACTCGGAGGGTAGTCAAGCTACAGATGGTCTTCCATGACTTACCTTGCCATCCACGTAGTTATATGTATGGTTCAGAGCCACTAATGGGGTTTTTCAGAGGCCTTGCACACTGCTGGTGTTTAATAAAAGTGTTTGTTTGTCTCGATCCATGTAATATGTGGCCCAAAAATATGTTATTAATCATGGGGGATGTCGCTGAATTCGTAGGTTGATGAGATGACTGAGCATGCCCGAAGCTCCAGATCTAATTCTCGTCACTGCGTACACAGAATACAGCATGGTGAATGCCTGTACTCCCAGTAATCAGAAGGTAGAGGCTGGAAGAGCAGAAGCTCAAAGTTATCTCAGCTACATAGTGAATTTGAGGTCAGCATGGGTTTCATGAGACCCTGTCTCAAACTCTGTTTCTCTTTAAGCACTAAGAACTGAAGTAGGGAACTCAGAACAAAGACAGTGACCATGAAGTAATAGCTTCCTGTGCTGTGTTTCCCCTTTTCATCCATATCGTAGATTTGTGGTAAAACTTTTTTATGAATATGAAAAGGTGCATAAATAGGAAGGGATAAACTGCATGTGATTCCACCTCCGCCCCCCAAAATAACACTCTTTTTTTTTTCTCAATGAAACCTATTAAATCTCAAGAGTGACCCCATGTCTGTCTGGGAAGTTTCCAGGGATAGGGCAGCCTCTACGAAAGGCAGATGCCCACTAGAGACACCAGGAGTTCACCTGGCTAAATAATACACGGTGCCTTGTTCTACTGAATGTGTAAAGTGATTTGTTATGCTGTTTTGTGCAGGACTGTTCCACTGTCAGTGCCTTAAGTCCTCAGCCCCCATCAACCAGGACAGTTAGCCACTGTTCATTGCAATAACCCAAGATAATCTACCGTTAAGCAATGCCCCTTCCTGGATAGCCCTCATAACATACAAATTCATTAAAAGCGGAATTCAACTCATCAGTTAGCTTATATTGAGGAGCAAGGACCTATTTTACCATATAGAAGAAACTGGACCCAGGAGTCATCTGTCTTGCCCCAAGCCACTGACCACTCCTATATCTCCCACTCTAAATTTCTTATTAATATCTTTATTAGTATTCTCAGTAATTTTTGCTATTGTGTTATATACTTGTGTCTTGATATCTAGGGTTTAAAAATATAGATGACTTTTTTTTATTATAGTTTTCTTTATCTGCCCCTTATTTATAAAGATTATTCATATTGGCTTCTGTATCTTTTCCAAAGCACTTTAGATACACCATTCTCCTCATCTGCTCACTCACCCATCCATCCATCCATCAGATAATTATTGCTCAGGGTGTTTGGCTGCATTTGCGTCACCAGGGTTATTGACTAGGTTGCTGAGGAGTGGCTACTTTCTAGTGAGAGACGTTGGAAAACTCGCTGGCAGCATAAAAGCCCAGATTTACTGGCCATGAGAGTTACAGAGGGAAAGAAGTACGATAAAAAAAAAAAAAGAGGCTGCTACAGGGACTGATGGGGTGAAGGGCACAGGGAAGGGACACGGTCATTGTTACTTTTCTCTCCCTTAGCTATGTATTGTGTGTGCATGCACACATGACATGGCATATGTGTAGAGGTCTGAAAACAAGGTGTGGGACTCAGTTCTCTGCTTCTACTATATGAGTCCAAGAGATTTAATCCCAGGTTATCAGGCTTGGCAGCACATACCCTTACCCACTGAGCCTTATTGACAGCCCCACTGTCAATACTTATTTATTTGTTTGTTTTTGAGACAGGGTAGAACGAGGGTTGAAGTCACCTTAAACCTTAAGCTACATGCATGCTGTTTTCATTATTTAGAAAGGAAAGAGGAGGGAAAAGGCTGAAAGCAAATAATGTTGGAAAGTATATTAACAATTCTAGGTGAAGAAAATATGCCAATAGCACTATACTATGTATTGTTATCTATTTTTAGAACTCAAAAGATTTTATATAAGAAAAAAGTGTTCTAAAGGGCACAGATGTTTAAAAAAAAAAAACAAGTGTATTCTGTGTATGTTTATGGGTTCCAAAGAGATGTAGTCTTTTTTTCTGAGCCATTTTAATAAAAGTAACACTCCTTTGCGATCATGTGACCAATGAATTTGGAGAAGTAATTGAAGCAGACATGTTGGTCACACCCTCTTTCTACCAGCCCACAGCTTCAGGATGCCCCAAGATCCCCAGCCCCTCAGTGCCCTCTGTTCTACTGTTAGTGACAAACTGAAAATCGTATTTGCTTAGAGGGGCCTGAACAGTAGAGTTCGCCCACATCTGAGTAGGACAGTTGCAGAAAGAGAGACCATTTAAGTGGGTCTGAGCCATGGAGAAACTTGATCTCCTCATTTGCAGAAGGTGAATAATACCTTACCAGCAAGACCGGGTAGCCCGTGAACTCTGCGATGCAGGCCTTGGGAAAAGCCTGAGATGGCCTTCTGCTCAGCCAGGAGGATGCTCCCATCAACACAATCAACTTCCTGGCCCCTGCATGGAGATAAAGCTATCCTCAAGGAAGGATGCCAACAACAGGAAATCTTAAAATACAAAGGAAACCAACTGTTTTCCCCCTAACATTGATCCTCCTAACATGAGCCATGAGAAGAGAAGTCTCCTCTTAGAGAAGAGTTTCCCTAAACAGGGGGCATCAAAACTGCACCCGTGGGGCCCCTGATCACCTGAGAGATGTTTCTGAGGTTCTCAGGTGTGCATCTGACCATGTCATAGCCCCACCCCCAGCAGCTGGGTTTCAGCATCATTGCTTTCCTTGGGTCTCGCATACTTCGACAACAGCTTTTCATGCTGGCATTCACAAGCAAACATTAAGCATTACAGTGTGGTTCTTTTCCTGTGTCTGTGCTTGGATGTGAAAATATTGCTAGCTGTTTACTGTGCCTGCTCATCCTGGATGACGGGTGAGTCGGAAATGAACAAGCTGACTCACCAGATGAGGGGCACATCTGTGTTCAAGTCTCCGGAAAGTTCATGCCGAACCAAGAAACTCCACACTGCTACTGGAATGGTTAGGGTCAAAGCCTGGGTTTACTAAATAGAAAGGACATCTATTTAGTAAGGTCACACTGGAGGAGAACAGTGTCACTGTAATCAGTGACCACCTCAAGTCTTCAGGGTCCTGCCATGAGGCTTAGCTTTTAAACTGGGAGTGGCAGGAGGTATGCATAGCTAAGCAGACCTGGACAAGGTGTGGTCCTGCCCATTTTTGAGAAGTCTTGTCTAAGCTCCGAATTCTTCTGCAAGGAAATCTGACAGGTCGTCAGAACTGTGTGAAATCTCTTAGTAAGAGATAAATTCTTGCTCTGGCTAGCACCAGACATCAGCCTTCTTCCCGCCTCAGATTCTTGGAGCATTTTTAATTTATTGGGGACTGTATTAATCTGTTTTCCACTGCTGTGGTAAATTATTCCAATCGAAAGCCGCTCAGGAAGGAGGGGGTTTATTTAGCTTCCAAGTCCCCATCACACTCTCTCACCAAGGGAAGTCAAGGCAAGCACTCCCGGGTGTCGCTCTCCATACCTTTCTTCTGGTCTCAGCTTCTCTCTTCCCACTGATAGGAGAGAATGTGGAAGGGTGGGGAGCAAGGAACAGGCAAAGAACACAAGTCCAGGGAATGGGGAGAATGAACTACCTGATGCTTCTCCCAAGTTGCTACTTACTGTGTGGCTTTGAATTCTGAATTGTGACCTCATTTCCCAGGGAATCTGTGTAATGCCTGGGAGAGTGGGGGGAGGGTTTAGTCCATGATTCTTCAGTGGAGTTTTTTAACATTTTTAGAGCTAAAAGACCCGCTGGCTGGGTACTTTCCTTAGTGAGGTGTGCCATTTGGTTCTCTGCCTTGGGAAATCTATATCTCCCTGGTAGAGAAGTCTACCTATGAAGGATTGGGAAGACAAGAAATGCTAAGCCACAGAGATTCCTCAGTGACATCACCCAGTGCTGGACCACCCTCCTCTGTCATGGCTTGTTTCCAGGGCCTGATGTCCTTGGTCACCCACCTGCTTTTTCTAAGCCTTTCCCTTTGCTGAATATAGCCTGTCCCTTAAAAGACTAGACGTTGACCTCCAATCCATCAATGGACTGCCTTTGTTGGCAGTTCTTTCTGGCTCTAATGCCCTAAATCAAAGGTAAACTAGCTAGGGGCACTAGTACACACTACTACATGCAAGTGTGCACGCATGCAGGTACCTGCAACCCAAGGTCCCCTTTTCAAGTGAGCATCTATTGCTGTAATACTCACCGGTTCATTCCATTGTTTTGCCAGAGAAGGGATCCTAATTGCATTTTCTTCAAGCCAGGCTGCTATGAGACAAAGCGGTTCCAGCAGGTGAAGTCTTTTGGTGCAGCATCTGGCTCATTCGCTATGTTCCTCTTACAGCCAGGGTGGGCTTGGGACTCCTTCCTGGAATCTAATTGACAATGATCATTGCTTCCATGGTCAGAGAAGAGTAATATGACCAATGACCTAAGGCAAGACAGTTTTCATAGCCTGTAGGCATGAAATTGTCTTCTTCCATTTCCCAAGATATCCTATAGAGAGAATGATGTTTAAGGTGGTTTTTCTGAAGCTAAACCAAATCGTTCCCTTGGACTTTCCAATCAGATGTTTCTTTTAATTTAAAGGCTTGATTTCAGAATCAGGGAAGAGTGTCTCCTTTATTTGATCAGATGTCCAATTGCTCAACTGTTATTGCACATGGACAAACATGGTTGAGAGGGCAAAAGACAGACCCACCATGTCAAAGTTTGCGGTATAGAAACGCAATCAACAAAAAACCCAACAAGTATTTAATTAGGTGTCCATTGTGCATGGATAGTAAAGAACAAAGGAAAGAGAACAGGGTCAGTCTAGCCTATGATGGGAGAAAAGAGAGGATTTCCCAAGTCAAGAGCTCTCTCAGCAAAGAAGCCTACAGTCGTAGAGGGATGGAGAGTTAGTAATAAAAGCTTGTGTGTGAGTCTCCTGGGCCTGGCCTCACCCAAGCTTCTCCTGGTTGCTATGGCCCTCCCTGCTCTGCAACTATTGGAGGTCTCTTTGCAGAAGGGGTGGTGTTTGTGTAGAAAGGAATGCAGAAGAGCCAGCTCTACACCTCAGCAAAGCCCATGTCAGGATGTCCCGGTGGGATTTGGGCTTTTACACAGGATATTACACTGGCTATTAACAGCCATGACTATCTTATTACTAGCAGTTTTGAGGCCTTTTCTCCCATTGTTTCAGAGTTTTCCAGAAAGTCCTGTGAAATTCTCAGTCGATATGAAGGTATCCAGGGAGAAACTGGGGCAGAAGCTACTTTAGAAGGAATAGTAAGATTTTTCTGAGGCGAGACCAAGAGTTGTATATCCTCCCAAAAGCCGAAGCAATAGCCTCTTGTTGAAGACAAGTGGCCTGGGGCCTGTCATGTGTAACTCTCCTCCTAGTCAAACAATTGCCATTTTGTTAAGAATTCAACTTCAACCTCTTGCAAGAGGGTTATTCTAGCTGGGCTTGCTGTTTGCCTATCCTCATGGAGGCCTAGGAGGGGTTACAGGACCCTCACCTGATCATCCAACCTTTCCATAAAGCCCTGTTGTATGTAATGCTGCTTTAATCGCATTATAATTAGGGAAGAGCCAGGGGGGACTGGGAGGTGGATCTCTCTATGGCTATAAGAAAGCGCTTATTCTTGCTGGGTAAAGACTCTCAGGTAGAGTCACCCACACTCCTGTAGGTAATCCCTCACCTAGGCTCTGTAAGTAAGCCCAAGAAACTCATTGGTTGTCCAGAGTTAGCTTTGGTGGTATTGTGCCTTGGTTTGTCATTGGGACCATGGAGGAAGGCACCAATATTGCTTGTCTCCTCCAGGCAGGAATTCTAGCAACTGGGCCACGTGGTTGATCTACTCAGCAGCATGGCATACTGACCGGCCAGGGAGAGATACTGAATGTAAAGGTGCCTCAGAAGAGCTCAAAGATTGGGAGACTGCATTGAAAATGCGGTCCAGAGGGTTTTGCCTGGCAGCCACAGTATTATAGGAATCAGAGGACCTGTTAGGCCATAGGCATGTGGTTGCATCAGGCTAGCATATAGCAAGCACATTCCTGGCTTTAGCCGCCTTTTCCTCACATCTATTTCCAAGAACCCTTGGTGCCAATTGTCCCCAGACATTAAATTAAAGCCACTCCTGCTGGCTTTGGGGGATTTAGGACAAAATCATTTGTGTAAGAGTTGGGAATG
>NC_022034.1:17615842-17617022 GCF_000317375.1 Microtus ochrogaster | reverse complement strand
GCAGAGGCAGGCGGATCTCTGTGAGTTCGAGACCAGCCTGGTCTACAGAGCTAGTTCCAGGACAGGCTCCAAAGCCACAGAGAAACTCTGTCTCGTAAAACCAAAAAAAAAAAAAAAAAGAGTTGGGAATGAAGGGGAACTCTTAGACAAGGTTTCAAAACTGGGTTAGCTATCTGTCACTATAGGAAAATCCATCTGTAGAGACAGGGGATCTGTTTTGCCCAATGGTTTGGCAGGCTTTGGTCCATGGTCAGTGGACCCTGTCCCTTTGGGTCTGTGACAAGGACACATACGGTGGGAGGGGCTGGAGGAGCACCTCTCCTCATAGCCTGGGAGCCAAACGGGGAAAGGAATAGACTGGAGTCTTAGAAACCTCATCAGAGTCGCAATCCTGGTGACTCTGACCTCATTTTAGGGCTCAATTGCGTCACTTTGGCGACCAAACTTTCAACACGTGGGTCTTGGAAGTTCCAAACCGTAGCAAGAACTTTGAGACATTTCCAAAATATAAAGTCAAACAAACAAACAAACAAACAAAACAATCCTGTATAATTTTTTAACAGACTTAAAAAATAAAGCAGTGGGAGGGGGGGTACAGCAAGACTGGATGAATTTTGTAGAAATCCGTCCTCCAAGCATTCCAGCCATTGCCATCTTCACGGAGCAGCTATGACACCTGCATTTGTATGCTTGTTGACACTCCCCAATGAAGAATCCGATGGGGAGGGCCATTGGGGCCTCATCTTGGGTCCTAGCTATGCCTTCCTGTACACCTCTCTCCAATATGCCTAATTCTACTCCAGTATCTGAAGTCCTGTGGTCTTTAATGGTAGAACGCATGGAGGGAGAAGGCTAGCTGAAGGGACGTACCATCTATGCCGCTATAAGGAGGTCATCTCCCAAGCTGAGGGAACTTTTCAGTGACACGGCTGCTTTTAGAGTCACCCACACTTCTGTTACCCATGTTCTGCAGAGAAGTTCGAGCTGGACTGGTAGAATTGTTCCTTTGGTTCATCACTGGTGCCTTATCTGCAATGAGTAGATATTTGTCTACATCTCCCCTGGAAAATTTTGTGCAACTATGACATACACAGAGTTCCTACATATCTCCAATCTCCTCGCTGTATGCACACAATCTCCCTACCACTGTATACATAATCTCCCCAGCACACACACACAC
>NC_022034.1:17612663-17615412 GCF_000317375.1 Microtus ochrogaster | reverse complement strand
CACACATCATCTTCCACCACTGCACACATGATCTTGCCAACACTGCACGCATGATCTCCCCAACACTGCATATGTAACATTCCCATGACACATCACCCACAAAACAGTGTACCCCAATCCCTTTTTAAAGACATCATTACTTGAAGAGACAAAGGCTAAAGCTTTGGTTTACTGACCCCAGGACATTTGTCTGCCCTTTCTGAAAAGCCACACCTCCACTTTTTTCCACTACTAAAATCATCTGCCTAGGATTATTTTTAGCAAGCAAGAGGAGACAACAGTCTTCTCTGTGGTATCTGAGACACTCTTAAGATACACTGCAGATAAAAAAAAAGAAAAGAAAAGAGAAAATAACCTTTCTTCTTTGAATAGCGTTTACCACTTAGGGGAGTTCTTAGTGTCAAACTGGATGCTAACATTCTGCAAGCTGAACCACTACAAGTGCTTGAAAGCTAAGGGTCTTGCAGGGACCGCGCTGTCATTTAATCTTCCCCCTCCCCCAGACATGTCTCAAAAGGCTGCCCTGAATGGCACCGAATCTCAATTTTCTCCTCACCAGGGGGAAAGCCCCCTCCGACAACATAGAGAGTTATTCTTAAAACGAGAAAACTCTCCCTGACTTGGGTGACACAAAAATGGGCTGCAAACAATGGCACTGGCTCGGGCCCGGGTTATTGGACACTGCCTCTTAACATGAAGCACGCTCCCAAAGGGCGGGCTTGCATCTGGCAGGATATGAGATACTCTAAATACTGTACACTCTGTGTGGAAATATCCAAAGTCAAGCAGTAAATTGGGGCAATTATCCGGTTCCAGGGTGCCCTTCCTTCCCCACATATGCAGTTTGGCTTGAATTATCTGAACATCTCAACAAAAAGCCCCTTCCCCTCACGTGGTAATTTTTTTATTTTTCTACTTTATTCCATCCACGAATGTACATATCAAATCCCTCCCTGTACAACCCCCATATATGGCTCCACAGGGGAAAATACAGTTTCCCTGGGAGGTCAGAGTTTGACCCAGATAGGGATATGGTGTCTCAGCATTCTCCAGTCTTGAGGAGCAGAGATGCTGGCAGAGGCCTGGGGATCTGACAGAAGCTGTCATCCACCAGGCAGGAAGGCAATTCACCTGTGGCCTGCTTGCTCTTATCACAGGGTGTGCTGACAGGCCTGAGGATGGGGAAGGAGAGGGGTGATGTTGTGTTCCAGCCGAAGAAAGAATGACAGCTTTCCTCTACCGTCCAGCAGGCTTGAGACGCTGCTGTCGGCACCAAGGAATGGCAAGGAGCCTTCCAAGCCGAGGACATGGGGTCCCTGGATGCTTTGTAGAGTTCTTTGAGGGCTCCATTGTTGAGTGCACATACTCCGTGGCTTGTGTTGACTCATTCACCCCCTCATGCTTTTACCGGTATAAGAAACTGTGACTGCTGGGCCACCCGTCTTTTCATGGCTGGTTGTCCTATTTGCTAAGGACCTGTGGGTGTCTTTTAAAATGGTAGGCTTTCTCTCAGGATGAAGGACCACAGTAAAGAAAAGACACATACATGCAAGATACATTGTTGCTTATTTCCAGCACATTTCTCCGTATGCCAGATGGAAATGATAGAGATCAAGCTATTTTAAAATGACTTCACACAACTGAAGGAGAAGTTGTAGCTATTCGGATCCCAGGAGACTCTATTTTTATTTTTATTTTTTTTGCCTTGATCTCATCATTTCTCCTCTACCTCCCAAATTCCGAGATTACAGATATACACTAATATACCTGCTTCTTACTTAAGGCTAAAAAGCAAACCCAGGACTCCATGCCTGATGCCTGTTAGGAAAACAAGCTAAGGACCGAATTACACTCCCAGCCTGAGATTCTAGAAGAGTCTTATTTCCTTTGACACAAGCAAGAGAGCCTGTTGAGTCCCAACAGATGCAGAGGAAGTGCATGGGGGTGACTCCTGTTTAGAAGTCAACTCCCAGGGCAAGAGAGGTAACACAGTGGCAGAGACCTTGTCTCCTATGCAAAGGGGTGCAGGCTCCACCCCTCTGCACTGCAAAAGAGAAAGGCAAGCCATTTCCTTCATAGACTAGCTAATCTTGCAAATAAGATGCCTTGTGTGTGTCAAAGGGGAGTCTATGTGGCCAAATAGTCAAGAGATGTCAAGAGGGTCAATGCATCACAGCTCTGGAGGATGGGGTGCCTAGTTGCAGAATTTTAACCTGGGTGCCTCAGACGTAAGTTCTTTTCTAAAGTCCTGGGGATTGTCAGCAATTGTTGTGGCTACCAGGCTGCAGAACTTTATGAAGTTGAAGTTTTCATTTTCTGGTCATAAATCGATTTATTTATGTCAGTGTGCCTTAGAAGGAAACTCTAGTCGCAGTAGACTTTTTTAAAAAGTGATTTATTATTGCTCTAGAAGCATCAGAAGACAGCCAAAGATAAAAGACAGAATGAATCCCTGTTTGAGCTGGCGTCACCCAATGTCAATAAAAGAGCCAGTCTCCAGGCACTTCCTCTCTTCCTTCAGCAGCGTGTTAGGGGTCCCCCAACTACATCCCACCTAAGGACCTCAGCTACTTACCCACCATCTAGCCTCAGTCATTTTTCTTCCTAAGTCTCCCAGGCTGTCCCCAAGACCAGTCACTGTGCTTTTGTCCATTTGTCCTTCTGCTACCCTTGAATTTCCCATTTCTACTTCCACATAGGACATAGGTTTTTAAAGTTTCCCACAGTGGCCCTCATTTTCCTCTCCATC
>NC_022034.1:17608228-17612563 GCF_000317375.1 Microtus ochrogaster | reverse complement strand
CTCTCTCTCTCTCTCTCTCTCTCTCTCTCTCTCTCTCTCTCTCTCTCTCTCTCTTTCTCTCTCTCATCCATACTCACAAATTCAGGGTGTTGCTTGATAACTCATTCTCCTTAGCCCTTGCTTGGCCTTGGACATTATCCGAGCCTGGGTTCTCTAGAGGAAGAGAGCTGATACAGTGCCTATATATTACAATATGGTTGGGGTATTTCAACGGTGGCTGTCTTCACACCGGGGATGCCGAGAACCTGCCAGCTGCTTGGTCCCCTGAGGCCAGGTATCTCAGCATCCCAAATGCTGAAAGCCTGGAGGATTCCTAGAGTCATTAGTCTTCAGTCTGTGTTGGAAGGCTAAGGATGCTGGGTTCTGATAGCAGCAAGAACATGCAGCGGCAGTAGTCATAGTAGCACCAGCAGCATCAGCACCAACGGAATGAGTGAACTAGCCAGCAACACATGAAGGCAAGCAAGAAACAAAGCCCCACCCGCCACGCCGGGCTTTTTTATCTAAGCTGCCACCTCACTTAGGGTGAATCTTCCCATTTCGAATACACCTAAAGAAGAGAATCAGTTGCAGGCGTGCCCAGCAGCTTATCTCTTTGCTGGTTTCAGACCCAGCCACGTTGACACCCAAGGACAAAACACCTTTGTCTTATGCCTTCTTGGTCCTGCTTCCTAATGCTGTGCCTCCCCTGAACGCTCTCTGCCATATCCCTCACTTATGATGTCTCCAAATGACAACATTTCCTGTTATCCCTTCTCCTCATCTTCTTCCCAAGACTCTCATTTAATGGGCAGCTCTACCTAAAATGTCTCTCCCAGAATAAAGTTCTCATGTGCCCAGGGCAACTCGACTCAGCTCAGCATGGACTGGGTCTCATCTCTAGTGCCCAGGTGCCTGCCAGGTTTATCCCAATCATGCTATGGACAAACAATACTTAAACCTGGCATCTTCCTCCTAATACTACCTCCCATCCCCCTGGTACCCACTTCCTGTCTTTGAAGTTACAACCACTGACTTTAAGTTCCTCATCCTTAGTGCTGCTAACCAAGCTGTTGTTCTTCTTGCTTCTCAAGACCTATTGGCATTGTCCAGACTGTGGGTACATCATCTGAACCCTAATCTGGGTTGTGGGTTACTGGAAGATTTTGTTATTGTGTGTATTCCTATCTGCTCATCCTTATAACAATGCTGTGTAGCATGGGAAACAAAGGGGCAGGCGGATCAACTACAGGTGACCAAAGTAAAGTCTAGGATGGCTCACCGGTTGCCCAAATGATCAGGGATGGTGAATTGGAGTACCAGACTCCACACTCCAACCCCAGGTTCTGGACCATGTGTCTCCTTGGTGCATTCTACTGATAAACAATAAATACATAATAAATATATAGTTGATTTGGTGAAATCTCTCAATAGTTTCTTGTTGTCTGCAAAATAGATACTAATTTCTTTTTTAAAAAAATAATCACATTTATTTCATGCGGGCAGGGGTGACACACAAAATGCCAAAGTACATGTGGGGAGGGGGTCAGAGAAAAACTTGTGGGAGTTGGTTCTGTCCTCCCACCTTGTAGGGACTAGGGGTCAAATTCAGGTCATCAAGCTTGGCTGCAAGTGCCTTTACTTGTGGAACCATCTCAAAATATTAAAGGCACAGTAGGGAACAAGAAAGGGAAGGGAGGAGAGAGAGAGAGAGAGAGAGAGAGAGAGAGAGAGAGAGAGAGAGAGAGAGAATTTCTAATTTAAAACCTGTGATACATTTTCAAATATTCAAGAAATTTGAGGGTGACCAAACAAAGGAAGCAAAACCAAAAGCCCTGCAATCTGGGATATTTCTGGTTCTGACAAGTTGGTAAAGAATAGGAAACTGCCATGGTGTATTTGCTCGGACATAGAAGAAGAGAAGCAGTGTGAAGAAAAGACACTCAGATGGTAGACGTGCACACAGCAAAGCAGGAAGTGGGAGAAACCACAAAGCCATGGTGATTTCTCCCCCTCCCCCAGCACACAGCCTTCATTAGTTAGTCAAACCCTTTCCTTGAGAAAATGACCTGTAGACTTTCCATGCTTGGCTTACGATGACCTGGATTTCCATGGGCCCCTTCAGAGCCATGGGTTGCTGTGTGGGAGCAGGGAGAGCTGAGCTAATGAGAAATGTCTATCTTCCCATGTGAGGGGTCTGCTCTGCCAGGGCCCATGACCGTCAGCACTTTGCTAGTCCTGTTCACATTGTTCTGATAACCTGTGCTTCACCAGAATGCACTGACCCCTCACTAGCCTGGGTCATATGTCCTTCCCCAGTGTCATTAGGGATCATTCTGGGTTGTGCACTGACCCAGCACAGAGGCCAGTGGACAGTGGCGTCCTCAGCAGGAGCAGGACAGGAGCAAGCCAAGTGCTTTGACAGAGGGAGCCTCCCAGTAGGGGTTGGCTTTGGCCTGGCCTTCCAGGTTCCAGCTCACACAAATGGACCAGTGCTGCTGGCTGTCACAGCTGTCCTGGCAGTTGACCAGCAGCTGTTCTGGCTTCATCCCTATAGATCCGATGCCAGTCATCTCTTGCGTTCACCTCCAGCTGACCTACTCCTATTTCTAGAGCCCTCTCTCCTCTCTTCCTCCAATGAGAGGCAGTACAAATAAGAACCAAGCATGGCCTCTCTAATGGCAGAGTTCACCCCAGCTTTCCCATCTACAAAACGGGTAGGAGACTATGCTTAATGTCTCACCAAAAATCTCCCTAAATTTGCGGACAGACCCACTGCCGATACATATGTTAGTGCCCTTCGCCCTCCCAGTCTGTTCAGTTCATATTGTCCTTGTCTCTTCTTATCTGTCCCTGTACAATCTTTTTCCAATATAAGCAAAGAATGCTGCAGATGTGTGATTAAACCAGATGGAAAGATATCAAAATTACCGAAAGGTAGCTTTGAATCAAAGAATGCCAATCAAAAGCAAAGTATTATTTTTGTTCAAACTTCCAGGATATTACAGAAGTCATGGAAAATTGGTCACACTGATTTTATTTCAGATCTCCACTGTGGGGTACAGAAAATGAGATTTGGTCCCTGTCTCATGGCATAAAGGCTGGGGTTTACAAACATGGAACATCAAGTCTCTTTGTGGGGTAGTTCCAAGGGCCAGGAGGAAGGGTTGGGACTAGCTCAGTGCCTTCTACTCCTGAGCTTCTCTGTCTAGCCAACTAGTGCTACCTAAAGGGTCGCCCTCAGTTATGTAAAGCGAGTGTTCCCAGGTAAAATGAGAAATTCCATTAACTTACTGCTGATTTAACTGTAGGTCACTTCCCATTAATAATGACTTTCAATAGAGTGAGTCAGAGCATGTACACCTGTCATATAGCAGAACTGTTCATGCCAAACACATAAGAACATCTAAAGAAGGAAGGCAAAGCTGGAGAGAGAAAAGACACTGCTCAACTGGCTGCAAAGAGCTACAGAGGGCTAACAGGATATCATCCCTTCCCCCAACCCAGCAGGTGTCTTCCTGGGGCAACAACCCTAAAAAGGCTGCTAGCCTGACCTGTTCTTTAGACAACAGAGGCTTTCTGACAGCTGAGGAGTGGTTTAGTGTCTGCACGTGATCTGTCTGGACAGAGCGCTGAGAGAGAGGCAATCTTGCATTTTTTTTTCATACTGTTTGTGATAGCTATTCTTAGTTGTCAACCTGATTGCATCTGGAATTAACTCAAACCCAAATCACTGGGGACACCTATGAGGGATTGTTTTTTCTTAACTGAATCATTTGAAGTGGGAAGACCTACTCCTCCTAACCCCTATCTTTGAGATGGGAAGATCCACCTTTAATCTGGGCCACACCTTCTGCTGTTCGTCTATATACGGGACTTGGAAAAAGGAATCTTGCACCCTTGGCCTGCTTCCTCCAGCTCTTGCTTGCAGGTCTATTCATTCACTGGCATTAGTGCCTCCTTCTTAGGAATTCTGGCATATACTGAAGACAGGTTGACATCAGCCTCTTGGACTCAACAACTACTGGACTCTTGGACTTTCAGTTGGTAGACAGCCTTTGTTAGACTAACTGGACCACGGCCTGTAAGCCACTCCAATAAATCCCCTTTCTAGATAGATAAATGCTAGATGGATGGATGATAGATAGATGATAGATAGATAGATAGATAGATAGATAGATAGATAGATAGATAGATGCTAGATGGATGATAGATAGATAGATAGATAGATAGATAGATAGATAGATAGATAGATAGATAGATAGATAGATGCTAGATGGATGATGATGATAGATAGATAGATAGATAGATAGATAGATAGATAGATAGATAGATAGATAGATAGATAGATAGATG
>NC_022034.1:17565102-17607933 GCF_000317375.1 Microtus ochrogaster | reverse complement strand
TGGATAGATGGGTGGGTGAGTAGAAGGATGAATGGAAGGATAGACAGACAGATTCATTCTATAGTTTTTTTCCCCCCTTAGAGAACTCTGACTACTGCAGTACTCTTAAAAAAAATGAGGGTTTCCTCAATACTGTGTCACCTGTAAATTGAAGCTCTTAGCCTTTAAACTCCCCAGTTGCCAGCTTACTTCATAGATGGGGAAGGAAACTGAAGAGTGGAACCTTTACATCATCAGCCCAGGGCTCTCGACCTGCAGATGAGGAAATCCAGGATTTGAACCTACGTGCCTGGACTCCAGGCTCCCCCACTAGCCAGATGCTGGCTCCCCTGTAGCCTGCCTGAGGACAAGGGAGGATTTTCTTACTCTCAAGACCCTGACAAAGCCAGAAGTTGCCTCTCCCTAAAGAGCACCACCCACTTCCCTTCCTAGTCTGAAGACCAGAGAGGCTTTGAGAGCCTACAGCAAGAGCTAGTCACAGAAGGTCATTCCCCGCCTTCCCTCTGCCTGACAGAGAGCCGATCCCTAGAGCCACCACAGGAAAGTCTGATAGGATGCCAGGCCTCCATGTCCAGAGCCAGGCCCTTCCCATCTGGGTCACACATGACGAATTCTTGAGCACTGTGGGTTTACAATCGCCATTTCTCTTCAGATCCACTTGAACATACCTAAATGTAGGAACTACTGTGTGGTAAGGGGTCTGGCCAAACCACACTGACAACTGGCCAAGACCATGGCAGGAAGCTGAAGGATGGCTCTGGTATCAGAGCTGTGCCTTGACGGACGTGCAGGATTGCAGTGGGCAGAAGAACAGACGCACTGTGTGCCGGGGTGGTAGGGAACCCTCAGGAAACTGGAGGACTGCTCCTTCAGCTGGAGCTTGAAGGATGCAGGCCACCTCTAGCTGTGCTGGGCTAGTTTGGGAAGCAGGAAGGAAGGCCTGGGAGCAGGGAGGAGGGGCTGCCAGCTTCCGTTTTGTCCCCCTCTCCTCTTCCTGTGGTTCCGAGAATCAGCTCTTCCTTCGAAGTGGATGGAGGGACTTTCCTAGTCTCCTATCTGGACAGCAGCTAGACTGTTTGGAGCCTGCAACAATGGCTTTCAATTGAGAGCCAGAACTCAGACTTGGGGATAGCATTCTCCATAGGGGAGGAAGGGAGCTCATTGTTCTCTATTTGTGGAAGGACTCCACGCAGAGCGTAATGCTTCTAAATATAACCAGCTCCAGCAGACTGCCTTGTCGCTGATAGAATACTTTGTTCAGGACAGATCCATGCAAACCTCCAAAATCTGAGTTATTCAGCCGGCCTCCTTGTTGCGAGTGGGAATAATTGGCAAGCCTGCAGCAGTTTCTAGAAACAAGGCAAAATGGATACAAACTCTTCTCCATGTAAAATGTGCACACAAAACAAAGAAGACTGAAGCCCCTTTGATGATTTATCCATGTTGCAGGTGTGTTCTCCATCCATCCTTCCCAGCCCACTCTACTGAATCATCTGTTATTACTAGTATGATGCTCTATACATTATTCGAATTCTTTACATTTCTGAACATAAGTATCTGTGTCATGCGTTCATATGCCTAAATGCATTGTGGGTGCAGTTTTGGATTGAAGGTCTGAGGAAGGGACGTGAATAGAACACCCAGAGTGTGCTGAGGTGGAAGAGAGGCGGGGCTCTCTTCGTATTCTGTAAATGGAAATACATGTCCGCTTAAGCTCGGATTTTCTTTCCGTGTTTAGAAAACCAAAAGGAACAAAGTTGCCCTATAGTTTCCTGCTTGGAATTCGGGTCCCTCTGTGGAAATCTCTCTTAGATGTCCACCTCACACAATCTCTGACTGACGCCTCTCACGGGTTCTAACAGGATTTCACAGGTTGACATGGTACCTCCAGTACTCTCCACTACTCACAGAAGGGTAGGGTCCTCTCTGACCCACCACCGACCGTGACAGGACACCCTGACAGCCCACAGATCCCTGTCATAGTCCCATCATTTCTATGAAGGAAAACACATTCCGAAGCCCAAGAGGATGGGACTCTACCCCCGTGGCTTGCTCGTTTCTTGGTGTAATACTGATTCTGGGCAAGCTCGCTTGTCTTCCTTTTAACTCAAAATTTCCTTTTTGTATGAAAAGACCTTGAAAAGAGAGACTCTCCATCCAGAAAGACAAGTTGTTTGCTCAGATAACTCATAGACTGGGCAAGTTGAAGCAAATTATGAATTAATCCAATGGTAATGGTTTCTTCACTTGGAGGAGAACACAAGCCTTCTCATAGTATAGGGAAAACAGAAGGTCCCACTGCATTTTCCTGTCTTCTGTCACTAAAGATGAATTCTCATTCTGGGGAAATTAACTACTGGCTCTTATTCTGCTTCTTAAGGAGATGCAGCTAATTGAGCATGTGATCACATCATTTGAGTGTGAGCTAATTGGCGGGGAGTGGTTTTTCCCTGATAGTTTGTTCTCCTTTTTAAAATTTTAATTGGAGGACATAATGGTGATTATCAAACACTACAAAAATTCTTTTGTCTTTGTTGTAAAGAACAAAGATAAATTGCCTGAGCATCAGGTTTTATGGGGATGGTAAAAATCCCCCTAAATGTGTTCCTACATCCTATGGGCCCTAAGACCATCCTCTGGTCACTGCATGGGTATTAGCAGAGCTCAGATATATTGACACAACAGGTGTGTTGATGTTTTTCTTCTACCATGTCCCGAATTATTTCCGTTGAACTCTGGAGGTCTTATGTGCCAAGAGTGGCTAAGCATCAGGGAAACACTTGCATTCCCAACCTTCCTCTAAGCTTTTGTTTCTGAGCTGACATAATCCTCAGGATCAGTTTCTGCTACTGTCTTGGTAGTACAAGGAGGTGGTGACACACCCCTCCTGTCACCAGGCCTGATTTCTCATCAACACATGGGTCATGTTTTGTGTCAGCATTCTGATAACACGCTAAAGGCGCCAGGCCCTGGGTGCGAGATGGTTCTGGGTCTCCCAAGACCATTGTCTCCATGTAAGTAAGGGTGAAGCTGTCTTCAGATTTGGGACTCCAGGCTGTGACCTCACAGGACAGCATCAAGGAAATCTGTTGTAAAAGAAAGACCATAATGCTGAGATAAAAATAGGATGTTCTATTATTCCAGTCTTGCAAATGACAACGTACCAATTCCATCAACCTCTGATTATCTTCGAAATTCATATTAAAATGTTGAAGATGCATAGAAAATATTTATCTCTAAGGAACAAAATCCCTAAAGAGGGAAGAGAATGGTTTCCCAACAAGTTTGATGTTGCCTTTGTCTTGCCAGAGAGCAATGGGCATAGCCAGCACCACCGTGAGTGTCTCCCAGGTGTAATGGTCTGCCTTTAAGAAACAAGCCAGGCCTACTCCCTCACCCATCTGCGGAGAAGGCAAGCTGATCTTCAGCTTCCAGCCCGAGTCCCTTCCTTTTCCATCTCCCTCTCGAAGAGCAGCTTCGGTCTCTCCCTTTTCCCCACTTCTCCCCTTTCCCCTTCTGTTTCTCTCTCTATCTCTCTCCCTCCCTCCCTCCCTCTCTCTCTTCTCCCCTTATCCCCTTTCACCCCACTAAATAAATACCCAGCCTCACTCTGCATGGCATGCCTATCCATGTCTCTGTCTCTCCCCCCACGCGTGGCTCCCTTCCCGGGACGGCCACCTTCAGAGACCTGTGGCTTGGTTTGTGGCGTGCCCATCTGTCTGTCTCTCCTCGTGGGACTTGCTGCCCCTCGTGGCCCGCTGCAGCCACTCAGGGAACTGCAGGGACTGGCTGCTCTTGGTATCCGCTACCCACTGCTTGCTTCCACTTTGGGGACCTGCAACATTTCTGCCGTTGCTGCAGCCACTCGGGAATCCACAGCATTTTACTTTTACCCTTACACCAGGTGTGATGGCAAAACTCTGTTAATTCTCACTGTAATGCTCAGAACAGGGAGCACAGACTTGGGGCCTCAGGGAGTATCACCCTTCAGCTCTGCAGTTCTTTCTAGACAGTGCCATGGAGCTCTCTCACCCTTTCCCAGGCTCCTCCTCTCTGCCCCATGTCATGCCCAGCTAAAGGGAAGAATTAGGGGCCTGTCCCCCAAGTTTACCCTAAGTGGCTTCTGACAGGCCCTCTGAGGTGTCAGCACCCGGTGGTGACAGGGCTGTGGAGTCACACCCTGCCAGGAGCAGGGCCACAACCAAGCCCAACCAAAGGGTCTCTGTGCATGCCTTGTTGAACCAATGAAGTTTTCCTTTTTCCAAAGAAAAGGCCTTTCAGACAGACACTCTGGCTTTTAAAGCGCAGGAGGCTTCAACACACCACTACATAGCCCAGAGAGGATCGTGGGCTCAGTGTTGAGACAAAAGTGTTCAACTTTTATCCCCAGAACCCTCTAGCTGGGCGACCCTGGGCCGTTTACCCAGCCTCCTTAGCACTCCATGTTTTTACCCATAAAGCAGACGCAGTGTGATGCTAATGCTGACAAGTTATGCCATTTGCCTAGCATGTGTCACCCTAAGTGAAGTAACACACACAAAGGTCTTAGTCACATAAGCAACACAGAAATCGCAAAATAAATCATCACCATTAAGTTTTCTGTGTCGTTCTCCATGTTCTATTACATCCCATAATTCTAGTAGGCTTTTTGTGCAATTTTCAACTTCAGTAGAGGTTATTTTTGCTGTGTGTGTGTGTGTGTTCCTGAAGATGCCAGGAGGGGGTGATGGATCTCCTGGAGTTAGAGTTACAGGCGTTTGTGGTCTGCCTGGGGTAAGTCCTGGAAACTGAACTTGGGTCCTCTGCAAGAACACACTAAACACACTAAACTGCTGAGACACCTCTCTTGCTCCCCTCTTATCAGCTTTTGAAAATATACTTGACAACAGTGTTTGAGACCATGTAGCAACTATCTAGATAGTAAATAGAAGTCAGTTTCGTAGAATAAGCATATATGTTTCTCTAGGAGAAAGCGGTAAGCAGAAAAACACTTTCTGAGAAGTGGCATCTATAAAGGGGCCTATCACCCTCATCATAATCTTTTTTGTTTTGTTTTTGTTTTTGTTTTTCAAGACAGGGTTTCTCTGTAGCTTTGGAACCTATCCTGGAGCTAGCTCTTGTAGACCAGACTGGCCTTGAACGCACAGAGATCCGCCTGCCTCTGCCTCACGAGTGCTGGGATTAAAGGCGTGCGCCACCACCGCCCGGCCATAGTGATCATTTTTTAACATTATAATAAGAATGGATATGCTAAAAGAGGAGCCTGAGATGTCACAAAGTCTGTACCGATGAAGACAAAAACCGAATTACCTTGAAAAGATGATTTAATGGACAGATATGTCTAATGATCTTTCCTACATATTGCAGAGGAAAATTAATTCTAGTGAGCCCCAAAATTCAAAAAGCTATGACATCTCTTTTCACAAGGTTTTATTTCCTCCAGACTTTATTGAGTTGAAGGAAGAATGCCTGTGGCCTGGCTGTGTGTGGTTGAACTAGCATATATTATATTTCTGTTTTCTATGTCTTTCTTAGAGGACCATGTCATTAGTCATTATTCATGGTTTAGGTCTTGGGGTAGAGCACATAAGATATAATCATCAAATAATACACTCTACTCAAAGAATCCTTGTTCATACTTTAACCCTAAAAATATGCCTAGGAGATAAACATTAGGTGCAGAAGTGGCTCTGTCTGTTGATGAGGGACAGACAGGAAGTAGCTGGAAGGCTATAGACACCTTCGGCAGGAGGCACAACTCTCCCTAAGGCCAGTGTGGAGGTCTCTGCTGACACCCGACTTCACCGCCCCTCCTGCGTAGCCTTTGAAGGGTTTCCAAAGGGCTATGGTTCTGACTTGGATGGGAGTATGAGTGATTTAGGGGAGAATGATCACTTTGGGGAGGCAGCGCTGAGTCCCCCCAGCTGGACACACAGTACTCCATTCATGGAACGGATCCTGGAGCGACTCGGAAATCAGTGGCTTAGATTTAGGACCAGTTGATGGATTTAAGGGCTGTTGGCTCTTTGTTGAAATTCATATTAATAAAGAAGGGGGCTTTATAGAAACTTACTGTTGCATACAGGGGATCCACAAGAGAACACAATGCAAGGATTATTATGTTCTCGTGTCTAAAGAAGTAGGGACAGTGTGTTTCCTCTCATCAGGTCCTGCATTCTTAAAAGTAAGCAGTCTTTGGCAGAATTTACCCATAAAATCTGCAGAACAAACTCAACTCCAGCAAGTAGATTTAAGCCCTCTTTTCTTCTCATCCATTATTGCCACCAAGAAGCTACTAGTACTGCTAAGTTTGTGTGTGTGTGTGTGTGTGTGTGTGTGTATGTGTGTGTGTGTGTGTGTGTGTTAATTAAAGGCCAGATAAAAACACTCTACTTTAAAACTGAATTTCTGGAAAAGTTTCCTTTTCTTCAGATTCCTGGTATAGATCTAGACATAGGACACTCCTGCAATTGCAGAAAAGCAACAAAGTAGCATGGAGCTCTGAGGGAGCATGGAGTCATGTGACACATGACCGGCAGGATCCACTCCTTCTGTTAAGAGACTGGGCTGGTGTTAGCCAAATTACCTGGGCTCCCAGTGTACACAGCTCAAGAGGAGAAGGCAGGAAACATGCATTAATGCTTGTGCTGCATTTGCTATGATGGGGACCAGTGGTTCTCAACCACTAATGCTGGGTGGGACTCTTTAATCAAGTTCCTCATGTTGTGGGGACCGCAAATCATAAAATTGGTTTTGTTGCTACTCTATAACTGTATGAACTTCACTGCTGTTATGAATAATAATGCAAATATCCGTGCTTTCCAATGGGACCCCTGTGAAAGGCTTATTCAACACCTAAGGGGTCATGACATACACAGGTTGAGAACCGCTGATCTACACACAAAGGTGATAAGGGATTTCCCTCTGTATGCTGTGGATAATATTTTATTCCCATTGGTTAATAAAGAAGCTGCTTTGCCCTACCAACAGGGCAGAATAGAGCAAGACAGGAATTCCAAGCAGAGATAGAGGAGAAAGTAGGCAGAGTCAGAGAAACACCATGTTGCCGCTGGAGGAGATAGATGATGGAACCTGCCACAACCTCACGGTGATGCACCGATTAATAGAGAAGAGTTGATTTAGCATGTAAGAGCTAGCTAGAAATATGTGTAAGCTAAGAAAGAGAACAGTGTTTTAATTAATACAGTTTCTGTGTGGTTATTTGGGGTCTGGGAAGCTGGGAATGAATGAACAACCTAAGCCAACAAAAAGGCATTAATCAACTTATAACACAATTGTGCACCAAGCTATGATTGGTGAGGAAACTCAAATGGAAAGAGAGTGAGTGACATTGTCACCAAAGTCTTGAGCACTGTGGCTTCTACAAATGGCTCCGAAGACTCCATGACCTAATCCCCACAGCTGGTGGATATGACATCACTTTCATGACTTTGTTATGATGCACGGCCCTGCTGAGCTTTAGATAGAGAGACTATTCAAGGGGCCTTAAAAGCAGAGAGGGAGCTCTCTACTACTGGAAGATGTCAGAGAGATTTGAAAGTACTGGCCATCCATTGGTTGACTTTGAAAATGGAAGATGAACAAAGGAGAGCCAGACTTGAGAACTAAGAATGACCTAAGGATGTCTTTTCCCCGGGAAGCTGCAAACAAACATTTATCCCTGCCTCATAGGCACTAAGGACAAACCAAAGTATGGTTCCTCCAGAGTCCAACTTGAAGAAGGCAGGAGTCTGGGGGCTTACTTCCAGAGCACAGGTGAGGGATTCTTTACTGGAGTGGGGTGGCCCCTAAAGCAGCCACACTTCCCAAAAGTCTTGTTCCAGCGTGGAAGGCAACTTCCCATAGCTGTATAGACAGCAAGGCTCCTTCAGTTCAAAACTCAAACCCCTCCTGAGACTGCGAGGCCATGCGCAATTAACAGGTAGTAAGGAGTTGTAGGGGTAGTACCTGAGATACCAGTGACTTTCCCCACACACTCCTTCGAAGAGGAGATGTCAACAGTTAACAGGCCTGATCCTGGGAGTCCCTCACAAGTAGCCACAGCTGCTCTAAGAAAGATGACAGCTGTCATACCCAAAGGTCAGCATGCTGCAACAGACCCCAACAAGGAAACAGGGAGCTGAGTCCTGCAACAGCAGCCCAGCAAAATCTGTGAATGAGTTCAGAAAGCTCAGTGAAAGACACGGTCCCTTCCCAGAACCTCATATGGGGCACAGTTAGTCAACACCTTGAACTTAAGGTCCCTGGTAGAGAATCTAGGTGAACCAGACCAGACGTTGAACCTATGGAAACTGTGAAATACTAAATACTTAAGGGATTTGGTTGTCTGTCATTTATTGGGTGGATAAAGAACAGAGATCAATTTCAGACAATGCTGGAGCCTGGAAAGTGCGGCGTATGGGGCTAGCATGTGGTGTGGTCCTTCTGCTGCATCGTGGTACCACAGAGGGCATCTCAGGATGAGGCAGGAGCATGCTCTGGTTACTGTCCCTAAATTTGTGGTCCTCTATGGTGCCATGAAAAAGGAATAAACACAGCAAGCAAGTGGAGACGCTCAGCTGCTTTTGTCTTCAACCAAGTAGGTAGAAAACTTTGGTCTACGCATAGAACTGATATAAACAGGTAAGTGCGCAATAAAGGAGAAATTTATTCCCAGAATAAGTTGGAAAAAGCAGTTCCTGGTTTAGTGCTTGCTGTCACCAGACCCCAGACTCTATCCTTAGACACTCACAGCCCTGCAGACGATGTTCACTGAGGGTGGTGGCTTTGTCATGAGTATCTCATATCAATCACCCTTTCCAGTGTTTTAGAACACATTCTTGGTTCTTTAAAATGTATTATTTCTATTATTAATTATTATTTTTAATTTATATGTATAAATGGGTTCGCGTGTATGTCTGTGCACCACATGGATGCAGTGCCCGTAGAGGGCAGAAGAGGGTGTCAGATCCCCTTGAACAGGAGTTACGAAAGGTTGTCAGCTGTCATGTGGGTGCTGGGAATCAAACCTCGTCCTCTGGAAGAGCAGCTAGTCCTCTTAACCACTTAATCGTCTCTTTAGGCCTGTGTTCTTTGTCTTAAACTCTTCCCATAACTACTCTAACAGGAATAGTTTCCCATAACTACATCTAGCAGATGAAAAGTTAGAGCTACAAAGTTAACCAGTTTTCTAATTGTCACCCAGTGAATAAAAGCCAGGAAAGCCAGGAGCCAGCCCTGGCTTTTATACTCGAAGAGATTAAAAAACCGAAAGTCAGCAAGATGGAGCAACACACAGCAGGTCACAGCTCCACTGGCCTGGTGACCATAGCTTTCTATGGCACACGGGCACACCGACCTGGAACTCTATGGGAATCAGCTCACCCTACCTGCTCAGCTGGCTGTTGCCAGTCACTCCAATCAAGCACCCACTACCTCCTTTCCAACAAGAGCCTCTAACCCAGACCCTCTACCTGCAAGAGCTGGGGAGCTGCTCCCCTGCCTCACAGCAGTGCAGAGAACGCGCGTGCTTGCTCTGTCTCTCCCCTGGTCCTTTGCCATGCTAATTTTACTAGTCCTTGAGATCACCCATCAAAGTGTAGTTTCAAGGGCGATTTCCTGCCACACTGCTAGGTTAATTTTCTGTGTATTATCTCATATCATCCTTTACTTGCTCCAGTTACTAATTTATAATGACTCAGACATTACCTCAGTCAGGTCGGCTTCCTCCCTTATGTGGCGAATCCATGAGGAGAGGAACGGTGAGTTATTTGCTCAGATCATGTCACCTGTGCCTCAGATGGTACTGCACATAGGTGGGACTCAGCAAATGTCAGATTGTTCATGGGAACCCTTCTGCCATGAGGCAGTCTAACTGTCCCCAAGTAGGCAACAGAGGACTTCTCCAAGAAGCCAAACTGTGTGGGTTCTCTTGGCCACTCTAAATGACATACTGCTGCTTCTATCATCCCTATACCGAGCTTGAGAAGGGACCATAGGACCATGACAGTGCCATCCACTGAAAAACCCTCCAAGATCCTGCCTGGAGGGCAGCGTGTGCCACCATCAAGCTAGAGCCACGTCTCCCTTCATGCCCTGCATGTACATTATTCTCACCTCCTCACACAAAAGGTCCCATGGGTAGATCTGCTCCCAGGTGGCTATTTCAAACAAGTCAGCCAAGAGAAGCTACCACTCCCAAGATGCCTCACTTCTTCTCACCACAGAATTCAGCCAGCAAAAACAACTCAACACCATTAGGAAACCTGCTGCTTGTATGCTGATTTAAAAGGTAATTAAAATGGCTTTGTATGTTGGAAATCAAGACAAATTCTAACAAAGAAAAAAAAAAGGTCACCAACTAGCTACACATGACAAACAAGTGGACACTTTTTTCTGGTTTTCTATTTTTCTTTCCTTTTTCTGTTCCTTTCTTTTCTTCCCTCTCTTTTCTTTTCTCTCCTTGGAAAGAGTTATCTGGAAAGGGTTTGAAAAACTGCACTAGACAGTCTGGTTTTTCCCAGCGTTGGTTTTCAGATGTAGTGGATGTCACTCAAGCTCGGCTCAACACAGTGAGGAGATACTAGGCAGCAAAATCACCAAGCACAGAGGACCGGCTTCTCTGGAAAACAGAGACAGAGAAGGTGCTTCTTTTAATCTAGTTTAAGCTTAATTAATCCCTGAACATTTGCCAGCTGGCCAGCAGTCCCGTAGAAAACACTTTCGCAGAAAGGCTGTAACTAACAAATCCATCAATGAATCACTGTTTTATGAATAACTACCTTCAATTACATCAATTTTGTTTGCTGAGCCTTTGCAAATACGCAAATTCGTGTGCTTACACGTCTTGCCATTATGAAATTAACTAGGTCTCACCTGCCTCTCTGCAGCACTGCCAATAATCACACAGGGAGAGCACAGGAGAGGGCCACGCCCCTTTGTCCTTGCTGTTGTAACAAGAGACAAGAGAAGATGTGTAGCCATTGTACAATTTGGGCATTCTAGTGGCATTTGGAGAAAACCTGCTGTGGATCCTTGGAACGGGAGCATCTCCTAGAAGAAGGGCTCATCTCATAGAAGCCAAGAAAGGCCATTCCACCATCAAGCACAGAAACACATGTGATCCGTCTGGAGAAGGCTTAATCCATTCTAGCAGGTTTGATTTGATGTTTGGGTGAGAGAGAAATGTTGTTGCTGTTGTTGTTGTTGATGATGATGATGATGAGGAGGAGGAGGAGGAGGAGGAAGAGGAGGAGGAAGAGGAGGAGGAGGATGTTGATGATAATGATGATAAAATTGATCATGGAAGGCACTGTGACCAGATACCTACTAGATTAATAGACTTTGAATGTAAGGCGGATGTATTTGGATTTTGTTCAACACTAGAAGGCCCCAGAAATATGTGCAAAAAGGGTGACTAACACATACACTCATGAGGTCCACCTCAGCCCACTTTCTACATAAGAGCAGTCAGGCACCCTCTGAGTATCAAGCTGAGAACGAGTTTCCTGAGGTTCAAATAGCTGTCAGTAACCATCGTGGTGGGCCCTTGAAACATACAACATCGTGAAGTCATTAAAGAAGAAATCAATAGAAAATGCAGCTGCATCATGGGATGTGGAATAGCACTTCAGATGCATTTACACGTCAGTGAATGCACACTTGCGAACGGTGTAGTGAATAGACAGTCCAGCACGCGTTTGCACTTCCATTATTAGAAATTTGTGGAACAAATCACTTTGGAGATGTGGCCTCTTAAAGCCTATATTTTTGTCCCTGACATAACAAACTCATCTTTCCTTTTGAGTCTGGATAATGTAGTAATTCTTATATCTATCCAGCTGAGTCATAGTCTTCTCTCATCTGCAAGGGGTTGACTATCCCCTTGTAATGGAGTTAAAAGAGGTTATAATTTAGAGAATTAATTCCAAATCAAGTTTGCATTTCCCAAAACTGTGTTAAGAGTCTTCCCCAGCGGTGATCTTAAACTCAGCTACATTTTTTCCACTTAACACCTGAGCAAGTCTGAACAATGCTACCATTTCATTAGGTGTGTTCTTTTCTTTTCCAGTGCACACCCTGATAAACCAACCCCTGGCTCGGTGTGACTGGCTAGGAATAGCTTCCTTTCTGGCCACGGCTGAGAGTTTCTCATAGGGGATGTGAAGAAGGTGGCAGGCCACTTGGCCAGTCTGACGATGAACAAGTCCACGGTTCCCTAGTTACTCTCTGGGTCCAATTCTCCTAGCCCTTCTTCACAAGACAGATTGGATTTGCACTGAGCCATTTGGACTTACATGTGTGTTATCAGTTATGCAAGCATATTCCGGGGGGGGGGGGACCTGGAACCGCAAAGCTGTACTAAGAGAAAAAAGAATGAAAGAAATAACACAGCCACATTTGAGGAGGCCTGCAGTCATTTCGTCGTAGGCATTAGATTTGGAATTATGCTGTTACAGATGTGTTTGTTAATTTTGTTAACTCCTATCAAGATTATTTTCCCATTCCTTTTGCTCTTTCTTTTTCTTCCTTCCTTTCTTTCTTTTTTTAAACTGGCACAATAGTTTTAAAAGACACCTCTGTTCTTGAAAACTGGAAGGATCCATGTCCTAAAGGAAACAGGAGCTCAAACATCTTATTAGGAATGTGGCCGTCAGCTCAGGCAAGTATTGGGTTGCTGGAAGCTGATCGGGTGCTTGGATCCTTCAGGACCCGAGTTTTTACAGAAAAAAAAGTTACTTTGAAACCAGTGTGCTGGATGGGTCTTTGGTTAATGGTCTCACAAAGGAATTTAACCTACACAGGCAGCTGGGACTGTGCTGTTTGCAGGGTGCTCCATCTTCCCTCATATTCCTGATCAGATCTTTGGTAGACAGTTTATGTCAGTATTCAAGCCACTTGTTCCACTATCGAGAGCCACAAAAACAAGGAAATCAACTCTTTCAAAGAGAGCTTGTTTTGTTTTTTCTTTTTCATGGCAAAAAATTCCGGGCAGTGGGGGTGGTGGGGATTACATTTCTTCTGGCTTAGTTTATTACAAAATCCCCCAAAGAAAGTAATGTACCTCTTGGCACACGGGCACAAACAGTGTGTCAAAATTACAGAATTGGCTTTGCTGAATGAGGTTGGAAGAGAATTGTTCAAAGAGGAAAGACTTGGTATTCAGAATCAAGTTGTTTGGTGGGGAGGGAAGGCTCAGAAATTTAAAGCCAGGAAGGGAAGCTAGAAGAATACAGCCTGACCAGAGGCAGCATACATGTGCACATGTAACTATGGCAGGAATGGACTTTATTTCTATCCTTTACAAGAGAGATATGTGCCATTGGTGCAGGTAATTCCACCAGTCCTTGATGTAAAATATAACTGTGACTATTTAGGGTGAATTCACTGAGCACACGCTGAGGAATCAATATATATTCAAAATCTTTTGTTGGACCTTCCAGTGCATGACAATGCTGTCAGTCTTTGGGAAGCTGAAATAGACAGGATTGCACGTTTGAAATCATCGTGACTGCATAGTGAGACTATCTCCAAAAACAAAACAGAGGAATCATTATTCTATTTATTTTCTATTTTTATAATTTTTATACATTACTTATTTACTTATATATTTTTAAATATTCTTGCAGGTATATTGAATACATCCCCTTGTTCTTACCCCTGTCCTCTCTTTATTTGATACCCTCCTGTTAGTTACCGGTGCTCCCCTAGACAATATTATTTCTACTTACATTTAATGTACACACACTCACACATACACATACACTTATGTATATATATATGTGTGTTTATATGTATATATACATATATATGCAAAAGCTAGGAATCACAAATTAAAGAAAATTTATAATACTTACAAGCTATTATTCCTAATAATTCCTAAGTATATCAGTTACTCTATTTTAATAAACTTTGGGTCCTATCACTGATCTATGAATAAAATTTTCTTGGGTTTACTAATAAAGAAGTTTGGAGAAAATGAGTTTGAGATATTTTGTTATAAATTAGCCTATATGACAAAACCTGGCTCACTAGAGTATTTTGGAAATCAGAGAGTGTGATCATGTGGTTTGAAGAGTATGTCAGAGTTGGTCACATTATTTCTCGCAATGAGAACCTCCAGTGGTGACATGGAAACTGGATCTTACTCCCCTTGCTACTCAGCTCACCTCTCCTCCCCTGTGGGCATGCTGTTCTTCCAAGACCGAGCTCCACACATCTGCCAGTAAATCCCTCTTCCTTCATTATTAAACTTGTGGTGATACTTTGTGCTTTAACAAATAAAGCTTGCCTGAAGATCAGAGTGCTGAGCTAGCCACACTAGTTAGCTATAGAGGCCAGGCACACACCTTTAATCCCAGTACTCGGGAGACAGAGGCAGGTGGATCTCTGCGAGTTCAAGGCAACCCTGGGCTACACAAGGCTGAATCAGTCTAAAAGAGAAACAGGGCCAAGCAGTGGTTGCTCACACCTTTAATCCCAGCCCTAGGGATGTGGAGACAGAAAGTGATAATGTCTAGGCAGAGAGAGGAATATAAAGTGGGAGGAGACAGGAGCTCAGGATTCAGTCTGAGGTTTCCTAGAGACAGCACTCAGTCTGAGGACTCCTAGCGACAGGATCACCCATTTGTTCTGAGGATTCAGCAGAGGTAAGAACTAGTGGCTGGCTGCTCTGCCTCTCTGATCTTTCAGCATTTATCCCTCTAGCTGACTCTGGCTTTTTATTATTAAGACCAATTAGAATTCGAGTAACAAACCTCATTAAATTCTAGGTCCGTAAAATTTCCGATACCAGCATTTCTTCATCAAAAGTAAACTGTCGGGCTGGTGTCTGTTGATGAGATGGCTGAGTTAGCTTCTGCACAAGGATGAGTACCTAAATTCACATCCTTACCACTCATGTAAAACACTGGGCGTGGTTGTCAGGTGGTGGGGGCAGAGACAGGACAATCCCATCTTCCCATCTAGATGGATGTGCCGCTTAGCCACATCCGCAACCCCAGAGAAGCTTGCTGGCCAGCTAACATAGCCGAATCAGGGAGCCCAGGTCCCAGGTAAAAAGCTACTAGGAATGATGTCCAGCATTGACCTCTGACCTCCACGCATACATACACATGTGTGTGTGCCTGCATATATTCGTGCACCCATAAACATGAACATGTGCATACACACATGTGAACATTTGAGTTTTTTAAAGTTTCATTTAAGATTTATTTTTTGATATTTTCTTACAGGGCTGAACAACACTAAACCACATTTGAAAGTCTGCATTGTAACTTGCTACATGTAGCACATTCTAGACCCTTTCTTTCCTCGTTCCAAACACTGAACATTTTGCAGTCGATGCCAGAACAGCCTTGAAAGCCTGGCTCCTCTGGCATCTCTCCATCTGGAGTTTCCTTTGCAGGTTGTCACAGAGACTTTAGTGACAGCCTTGGACCGTTATTTCTAAGATGTGTCTAGAAGGCCGCTGCTAGCTTACAGTAACCAAGACTTTGTTTTTGTGGTCTTCAGTGAGGCTGAGCACAGGACTGTCCCATTGCAGCTGGTCCCTTCATGCCCTGGTGAAGTCTCTTTTCATTTCTGCCCGCAGCATGCACTGCACAGTCAGATCTTGAGTGTGAACTTCCTTCTTTCACTGGGTGGTCTGAAGGCAGAATAGAGAACTGGAAAACCTCAAAATCTATTTGAAGGTACCACACACAAGAGTCCTATGAACTAAAAACCTTTTCTCTCCATATTGGTATTAGCCAATGTACAACCAAGCCCTACATGCGTTCTCCATCCATCCCTGCACTCTGGCTAAACCACAAGATCCATCTCTCTTGTCTGGTTTGAATAAGGAGACAGAGAACCCAGGAATCCTCATGGATGGACCACCGAATAGGATGCTGCTCACTGTCTCTGCTGGCAATGGAAAATTGGATTCAGATATATTAGGATTTCCAGGTTCCTCTAGAATTCAGATTCCTTCCAGACTCCAAATTCCTCTACCTGCTCTTACATTCAACCCAGCAAAAGCCTAAGAACTAAAAACAGCTCTTACTTTGTCTTTCTTTTGCTCTTTGAGGATAACACAGTTTGTAAATCTTCTAAGCAGCTAGGGTCTGGAGAGAAAGGATCGTTTGCCTGAATGCACATACTCAGTCGGCTGCTCCTGGGTACAGAGAACTTGAACACACATCATCTTATACACAGTTGACTACATTTCTTACACGAGCCTTGTATTGGATACTTTTCTTCTTGCCAAAGCAAGATGTGTAACCAGAGCAACTTAAGGAAAGGTTTTTTTGTTTGTTTTAGCTCGCAGTTCAAGGAAGCAGTCTATCCTGGCGGTAGGAGCTGGAGACAGCACACTGTATCTGCCACAAATGCCGATATACAGCTTGCTTTTCTTCTTTTATTTCAGGCCAGCCCCACAGCCCACGGAATGGTGTCCCCACAGTTAAAATCAGTTTTCCCACCCAACTAATCTAATCTAGCTAATCCTCCCATAGACGTGCCCAGAGACACTGTGAGTCTTGATCCTATGAAGCTGACAGTATTAACCATGACAGGACACGTTCCTAAAGTGTCTCTATAGACATTTACCATAACCTTTTACAGGGCCAAGGTATTCTAGAATGTATTTGTCTTTGAGACGGGGTCTCATTGCGCAGTGCAGGCTGGTCTTGACCTAGCTCTATTTCCATCTCAGCCTTCTTAGTGCTGGGATTATACGTGTTACTCATTTGCAGGATTTTATTTAAAAAGAAAAGGGTTTTGAGCCTCTCGAATCTAAATTTGAACTTAAATTAGCTTTTCTCATAGTATAAAAAGGTAGAACAATGCCATCTGGACCTTTGAGGGGTTCTATGTTCCAGTAGGCATGATTTTTCTGATTTTGCAAACTCATGAATTCAGTACAGTCATCATCAACACCATAAATGTTATCATCCGAAGCCATAAAATTAAAACAGGGCGTGATGGAGCCATTAAGCCAGTGAGCTTTGCAGACATTGGCTCCTCCATGTGCCTTGATGGGAGAACCTGAAGGGGATGCCACGGTGGGCCGTCTCTCCGCAGAACCTGAAGGAAATGCCATGGTGGGCTGCCTCTCTGCAGAACAGCTGACTTAGTGGGGGACTGAGAACCACCTGCCAAGCTGTGTTTGCATTCTGCTTTGCCTGCTGTAGCTGTGTGGCCATCAGCAAACCCTTGCACTTCCTCCAAGCTCTGCGACCTCGTGGATTACAGTGTCTGTCTCCCTTAATGGCTCTGTCTGAGGAATAAATAAGATGCTGTGGGAGACATTTGATAATCTCAGAAAGCAAACGTATTTCTTCTGCAGACATCTAATTGACAGGCCCAGCCTTTCTTGAGAGGGAACAAGGTATGATTTGAATGTAGGCCAGGCCTGGGCCTGTCACTCTCAGATCCTTCCTGGCCTCTTCTTTCTGTACCCCTCGCGTCCTGTGTGTGGAGCATGTGCATGTTTGTGTGGATGTGTGTCCAGGTAAGCACGTGAATGAGGGAATTAGGGGTGAATGTTGGCTGTCTTCTTCAATCACACTCTACCATACTTTGGAGACATGGTTGTTGGGGGAAGGGTTGCTTGTTCATTTCCGGCCGACCAGCTAGCTTAGACTCGAAATAATCACACAGAAACTCTATTCATTAAAACACTGCTTTGGCCATTAGCTATAACTTCTTATTGGCTAACTCTTACATCTTAATTTAACCCATCTCCATTAATCTGCGCATCACCACGAGGTCTTGGCCTACCAACAAAGTTCCAGCGTGTCTATCTCCAGTGGCTCTATGACTCTGCCTCCTTTCTCTCAGGATTCTGCCTAGCTTTCCCTGCCTACCTAAGTTCTGCCCTGCTATAGGTCCAAAGCAGTGTCTTTATTCATTAATGGTAATCACAGCACACAGAGGGGACTCCCACATCACGTGGTCTCTCACTACTCCTGTTACTCAGTTATTCAGTCAAACTGGCTGTCCAGTGAGAGTCAGGGAATCCTGTCCCCACCTCCCTAAGACAGGGATAGCAAATGCAAGTCACCATGCAAGCCCCAAGTGCAGCGCCATGTGGGTGTTGAGGTGAATCTTGGGTCCTCCTGCTTGCACAGCAAGTACTTTACCCATGGAGCCAGATCCCCAGATCTCCCTCCTTCTTCCTTCTTGCTCAGTTTCGCCTGACTAGGGGCAAGGGACTGCAGACTGAACCCCGAAACTCTCCTATCAGTGGGGTCCAGTTAAGGAGAACACTAACTGGGGGAGTTACAGAAAAGAAAAAGAACAGTAAATTCCTCCTTTCTACCAGGATCAGAGGCAGCTTCTACATCCGCCACCCTCACAGAGGGCTTTGGCCTCTAATATAACCATTCTACCCACCTCTCCAGTCTGGCTCTCTGCTGTGTTTGGCTTCTGGAGTGCTTCATTGACTCCTTCTAGGCTCTCGGCTCTCCCCTCATATGTAGGGACAGTTTGTTCGTGCGTCTGAGTCTTCCTCCTCCTCCTCCTCCTCCTCCTCCTCCTCCTCTTCATTCATGCCTACTCCCTCCTCTTCTTCCTCATCATCTTCCTTCTTTTGTGTTCTTACTAAAGTCTTTCTTTTATAAAGACTTTAAGTGACTTCTGTTTCTCCTTTTTGACCTTTGTGGATACCTTAAGAATATTAAGAAGACATCTCAGCAAAAATGCTCTCAGAAATCCTTTTCCATAAAGGGGGAAGAGAACCAGCTGGCTAACATAAAATGCTGCATGATATCATTTTTACAGCTCCTATGTTCTGCTCCATCACACCCACTGATCTGCCCACCCACCCCGAATCCATCCAGCTATCGTTTTCAAGTTTTGAATATGGGGAGGGGAGATTAACTTCTGGTCACACATGAATGAACTAGACCCACACGAGACAGCACAGGGGACCCAGAGGACACTGTGCTCAAATCAGGTGAAGACCAAGGAACATTTGCTTGGGAAGCAAAGGTGAGTTGGATTCGTAGTCTGCTTTGGCACACGGAATCAATGAAGCTTTGTTGTTCTTTGTACTGATTCCTACATTCTCCCTCACTGGTAAACTGAGGCAACCAGAAAAGCAGACTGGGAAGGAGCTATTATCACCACCCCATGGATACAGCCCCACTGCTCAGAACCGTCAGCTGCCCATGTGGAGTAGTTAGATACATAGTTGGCAAACAGAGCTTGTCTTGTCAGCAGATTGGGCTGTCCCGCTAAGTTACTAGGCCCAGATTGCCAGGGCCTGAAAGGAGAGAATTAAAGAAAGTGGGGAACCTCAGTGTTGTTATTTTCTTCTCCAAGTGCCCCCCAATACCCACCCTTCAGCCACAAACATACTCACCAAATGAATTCTCTGAATCCTGCATCTTTATAGAAGGATTGGTACCAACTCACTGGATTGCCAGAAACCACAGACGTGGTCCAGCCTCCCCCACATCCTAGAGGGGTACGTTCTAAAACTCTGAATCAGCTAAGAAAGCCAGCTGTATACAATGTGGCATTTCCCATTCCTACTTACTGATGATAACCTATAATTTATAAAGTGCTAAGAGAATAATACCAAGGGTTATTAATAAGATAGAACAATATAGTGTCAGAGAAGGGCTAAGTAACATTATTCTTGGACTTCAGGGCCATCAGGAAGTCAAGTGGGGGTCAGTAGAACACAAGCATTGTGATACCACAGCAGTTCCTTTGAGGCACGAGACAGCCGCTAGTGAGTAGTAGTGCATACAGGATTGGATGTTCTAGCTAGTTTTATATCAACTTAACACAAGCTAGAATCATCAGAGAGGAGGCATCCTCAACTGAAAAAATTGCTTCCCAAGGTTTTGGTTTTGGGCAGGTTTTTGGGGCTTTTTTTTATTTGTTGTTCTTTGGGGGGGGGCCCCGCCCTTTTTGGTTGGGGTTCTCCTGGGCTGGTGGTCCTGGAAGCTGCTGTAAGAAAACAGGCTAGGCAAGCCAGTAATCAGCACCCCTCCAAGGCTTCTGCTTTAACACCTTCCTGTCCTGACTTCCTCCAGTGATGAGTAGTGAAGTGACAGTGTAAGTCAAATAAACCCAGTCCTCCCCACCCCACACTGTGTTTGTTACAGTGTTTCATCCTAGCAATAGTAACTCAGCCAAGACAGTAGATGCACTGGACAAAGGAATGACTGGCATCTGAAGAGACACCAAGCAGGGTGGCCGGGGTTCATTATGATAGTGAGAATGGTGGACAAGTTGAAACATAGACTATTTATGAAAAATTTCACTGGGTACCATAAGAGTTCATAAAGTGTGGCACACTTGAGTGAGACTCTGCCGGTCACATCTGTCGCAAACAGCATAGGCGCAAGGGTAGGGAAGGTTTTCTGTAAGTTCCAGATACCAGGAAGGTCCTGATCAAGCCTCCTTAGGATAGGTGTCATGTCTATGAAAGGCATCCAGCACCTCTCCTAAGGACCTCCAGCATTATTACAGATCTGCTTTAAAGATGTGGGGGCATCTATTTTAGCCCCGTGCCAAATCCACCTTGTAAATGTATTTCAAGCATAGCTCAGACCCATAGCTTTAGAGAGGCACTTAAGTTATAAACTAGAATATAACGTCTATATTACAGAGGATGCTGTAACAATGTGTGTCCTTACTGCATAAATTTGTGCTTCATTTCAAATATTTTCTATAATTTTCACAACTATGTACACCTGAACATTCAACAACAGTAATAGCGAATGCTTACTCAGGATTTGGTAAATGCAAGGGCAATCTCCTAAGGTTCGGAGTCCACTGGTTTATTTCAATCACCTGCACAGTCCTGGGGAAGGGGGAGCAGACATTACAATCGACACCACTTCTTAGATAAGGAAATGGAGGCCTGAAGAGATTAACTTATTCCCTCAAAGGCACACATGCCGTGAGCCGAAGTTTTTAGAAACAAAACAAGAGTGCATGGGTGCACTTTACTGGGCCTGATGGAGCCCAGGCACGTCTGACACCCCTGTCTAAAACGTGCCAAGTGTTAAAGAGGTCACCTCGAAGGCACCTTTGATAAAGGTCTATCTTTTATTGTCCTACCATATCGGTGCCTTTAAACATCTGGCTGTCGCAAAGGTCTCTGCCTCCTTTTCCACTTTTGCTTTCTCTAACCAAAGGTCATCCTGTAAGTTAACTGGGGTGATAGAGGTACCGATGCCTGAACCCAGTAAGCTTCCTTCTCGCACGTTTTAGTGTTGTGACCTCACAAGCTTCAGTGTGAAACTCGAGTGTGGACGCAAAGCAATCGTTTTACATCCGATTTCAGGGCGCTCTAGGAAATGGCCACGTCCAAATCTTAGCTAAACCTGAACAACCCATAGGAGGGGAGGTTGGGGGAAGCGATGCGTCTGCGAAAACAGTAGCAGGGATTTTAAAAAAAAATCTAAAACTTTTGCCTCTAGAGGCTGTAATTTGACTGCTGTCTTTGGCAAAAGTCCAGAAAGCAAGCTTAATCTCTTTCTGAGCCGCCTCCTCCTCTCTGCAGGGTCCGCCCGCAGGGCCCCCGAGGAGGCGGGCGGGGACCGCGACCCGCGGCGGCTGCTGGAGGAGCGGGGCGGGGCGCGACGGGCGCGTAGTGGGAAAGAGGAAGTGGAACCGGGCGAGCTGCAGGGCTTGAGGCGGCCGGAGCCGGCGCTGGAGCGCAGCGCACCGCGGAGCCTGGTGCTCAGGAGCCGCCCCTCTCCCGTAAGCGCGGCCAGGACTATTCCAGAGATCGGACAAGGGAAGCTGGAGGCCTCGACCACGCACCCGAATCTGCAGGTGGGACGGTCAGAGCGCGGTGTCTGGTCCTGGGGTTGGAGTGGGGTGTGTGTTCCTGAGTGCTACACCTGGGAGGGGTCTGACGATAGCTGGCGGTGCTGCCTGCCGTCCTGGGAGTCCCCAAGTCCGGGCTCACCCCGGTTCAACCTAGGTCTGCCGACCCGGTTCTCCCGCCCCTCGCGGCTGCAGTTCGCAGCTCTGTGAAGTTTACTCAAGAGCCGCTGGGTGCCACCGCAACCCCCTAGTCTAGTGGAACTGTCCCCAAATAGGACACTCGGGGGCCAACAGCGGTGTGGACGGGAGGACAGGGAGTGTACTACGTGCTCCAGCTAGGAGCAGCCCTGAGGGGACAGAAATTCGCATGGACGCCCCATATCAGCTAGTCAGCGATTTTAGAAGTGAACGGGGGAGTTGAGAACCTGTGTCCCATCCGTCACCCGAACAAACGCTAATACCTAGCGGTCTGCGACTGTGTGGGCTGTTGGCGGCGGATGGCTGGAGGGGGGGGGGCACGCAGCAGGCCCCAGGGTGCCGGCCAGAGCAGGTCCCCTCTTTGTGTCCGGGTAGAGTCTCTCTCTCTGCACTCAGCAAAGTCGGGACGTCCAAAGGAGAGAGAGGGTCATTGGCTTGCTCGGTTTCACAACGTTCGTGAGAAACAATGAGATAGATGATTGCTTTGCATAGGCTGTGTGAAGTTGGTTTGTGTAAAGCTGAATGCGGTGTGTGCATTGCTGGAATTTCATTAAGCTCAGGCTGGTCCTTAGCGCTCTCTTTGTACCACCCTCAGGTGGCCAAGGGCTACTGCACCTATTTTTGACGCCCCCAGGGAAAAGCGAGTTTGTCTTGGTGGGGCATCAATCTCAGAAAGCTCCAATCTTCCAGACAGAATTGTTTTGAAACTTTGGGGCACACTGGATACAAACTGAATATGCACTGGATACAAACACAGTAGGATGCCAGAATGTTAAGTCCGGGTCAGATTTACCATTTAACCAAATTCCAGGCTTAGATTGCGTTAACTCTGTAAAACCAGTGGTCAAGGGTTATTGTCAGCCTATTTGAATTTTTAGTTTCTGGAGTTCACATATTTTCAAAAAATAGATTTTTTTTTCTGTTGTTGCTAAACTGCTATAAAAACTTATCTAAGCCTATCGTGTCTGGGATCTAAAAGCTCTCAACTTTAGCCTTTCACTGTGGGACGTGAGAACAAGCCATTGCTGGTAGCTTCGACTTCCTCACTGATAAAGCCGTGTCTGTACGGGAGCCAGATAGTTTGAACTGGCCTCACTCCTCCCAGCGGAGGGTATTCATTTGCTCTATGGTAGCTAACACGTCTATACAAAAGTGACAGGTTGCTGTTTGATCCTTTAACATCTCTGAGTCTGGCTTCCTGACTCCCGAGTTAGTTTTTTGTCCTCTTGGGATCCCACCATGGCTAAGCCACTAAAACCAACCAAGAAGAAACTTTCTTCTCCAGAGTTCATCGCCCCCCACCCCCCATGGCTTCCTCTCCAAGTGGGTCCCCACCAGCAATCCTTGCATGACCTCCCTCTCGTTTCCTTTAAATGGCAGATTCCCTAACGCCCTCTGTAGAAGGACTAAACAGAATGAGAACAAACAGCTGTTTGGTAGTCAAATGTGTGCCCTAAGTCTGTCTTTCTTTGGTAGAATTAATTTGTCTGCTCTTCACCTTTCCCTGTGAGTCCAATTTTTTCAATGCCTTTAGTATAGATGATTGTTACAAAAAAAAAAAAACCTTTTAAACTTTCCGTGGGAGATTACAGCTATCATTCAAAGAGGTTAAATTATCACGTTGTAACCTATAGAAATTGGCAGCCCAATTTTGGAAAACTAAAGACAACCAGTAGTGTTTCACTCTCCGGCTTTGCGCTTGTGATTTCTTTTGGTGGTCTAATTCAGATTTACTACTTTGTATTCTGACATAAAAATAAAAAATTAAAAAATAAACGCTGAGAAACCACAAGTCTTTTGAACATTTAGTAAACCAAAAGCGGTTTCTTCTGATCTATACTTTTTTATTCTCTATGCTCCACATCCCCCCTCCCCCTTTGTGGGTTTTTCTTCCTTTCACTGCTGGTAGTTAGCTCTTTCAAACAATTGTCACCTTGTAATCCTGCCACAGAGGAGATTAGATCTCTAGGCTATTCAAGCAGGATGGCTCTTGGATGATGTGGCCCAGCCTCTGTCTCGGAGATTTAGAATGATTAGGGGCAAGTATTCTAGGATTAGCCCTTGAATATGAAGCTCTTTTCTGGGCCCCATGAGCTTGCAGACCGGGACCCTGCTAAGGGGATTGTTCTGACCTGACCTGAATGATTTTATAACCAGGGAAAGTAACGCTTATATCAGATCATTCTTTGGTTTTACTCATCTCCCCGCCCCCTTTTTATCCTTCCTTCATGTATTTCAGAAAAAAATGCCCCTTAGCTCCAGAGCTGGACTGACGGTTGAATGAAGTAATCCATATTAAATCCTTGGCACATATGGTGTGCTTTGAAGATGGTAGTTGCTGAAAAGCTGATCCCTGGAGGGAGGGGTTTTGCTGGAGGTAATCCACTGTCAAAACTGCGGTTTAACCCAGCTGTGACTGACCTCCACTACCTCAAGGTGATGGTTGCATGGAGACAAATCTTCGTATTTATAAACTATTTATTTGGGGTTTTTTTTGGGGGGGAGTCTTCTCTTCACTTTTCTTAAGTGGGGTCTTACTATGGAGGCCAGATGGGCCTTGAACTCACAATCCTCCCACCTTTGCTGGGAGTACAAGTGAGGGCCACCAGGCTAGGCTGTGCTTCTCCCATTTCTGGACATAGGAAAAGACATGATTTCTAATACAGAGCATTGACATATTCAGGTACAGATCCTCTTCTAGGCAGTCATCTTAGACTTCTGCATAGCAGGCATTTGAGACAGCCATGTTTTATTTCAGGCCTGCATCAGTCTCACTTGGCGAAATGAAAAGTAGACCCCAATCCATTGGCTCATCAGAGCCATGGGCAGCTGTGCCAAGTAGAACTCACTGACAGAAGAGGAGCCCCGCATGATTTGGATCTGACTGGCTTCATAGCCAGCAATGAATGCTGAGAGGGGGTGCTAGGCATGCCTGCTGGTCTTTGGAAGTAGACCCTGGTTCATTGCTGAAGGACTTGGCCCCGAACCTAAATACTACAGAACAATTTCATATATGCCTGGCTAACCTCCTTGTCAGTAGTTAGGAGTCCAGTGGAACTCTAGAATAGCTCTCATGTTGGACTCTGAGTATCTTGTCAACCTGTGGATATAGGGTACTGAATATTTTTTTTTCCCAATGAGCTACAGGCCAGGTAAAGATTTCTTCACCATAACATCTTCCTTGGGTGAGCAGAAGTGATCTCTGTACCTGTTTCTGTGACTCTGGCTAAACCAGCTCCTCTGTGAAAGAATCGGGCTTTATTTCCAAAAAAAAGAAAGAAAGAAAGAAAGAAAGAAAGAAAGAAAGAAAGAAAGAAAGAAAGAAAAGATATGTGAGAGCAATTTAAAGTATATAAGGAGCTACAGAAATGGGTTGGTGGGTAATGGTCCTTGCTACTCTTGCAGAGACCTGGCGATGTGGTTCCCAGTACCCACATCTGGTTGGTTGTAACTTCAGATTCATGGGATCTCACACTCTTTGGCCTCCTCTGGCGCACACACATGCACACACGTGTGCGCACACACACACACACACACACACACACACACACACACACACCTGAAGTACAGAGGAGGCATTGGAGATGTAGCTCAGGGGGAGACCACTTGTTGAGTTCTGCTACTGGCCTGGGTTCAGTCCCCTAGTGCCCAGAGCCTTAAAATGAAGTGTAGGAGAATTTGTGTAAGTTGAAAGTTCCATTCCATCTTCTGTAAAGGATTTGAACATCCGTAGAACAATCCCGTCAGAATACTAAGAAATGTCTATGTTTGACAGGAAGCCAAACCTGCCTGCCAGATCCACACTTCCATACCCCTGCCCTTTCTCCCTCCCCATGTGACCCTAGAGGAGAGTCAATTTGAAGAGTGTTAATGTTAGGGTGAATTTTTAAAACCAACTCTGGCTACGCCCACTGGTAATAATGTGATGGTGGTGGGGTGGAGGGAGGGCCGGGGTTTTCCCTGGGCCTTTAATTAAGAATGCTGTTTTGGTAGCTGTAATAACCACGGTGCTACAGAGGCCACAGAAGGAGCTTATCAGTAGAAGCCAGCCTGGCTATGGGATTTGGCTAAAAGCTAAGCATCCCTTTGACAGGTGGGGGGTGGGGCATCCTTTCAAAATGTCAAAGGGATTGTGAGTCTCATGATAGCTACCGCTTCAGCATGAAAGATCAGACCCATATGCCATCATGCTATGAGTTAGCTATCGTATTTGGAATACTGTGTTGGGGAGTCATACGGGACACAGGTGAGTGATCTGTGGCTAGAACAGCCTAGAAGAGGAATAGAGGGGTGAATTCTAGATCTGGTGCTGGCGAACATTCTACAAAAAGCCAGGTTTTAAGTGTTTGGGACTTTGGGGTTCATATGCATTTATGTCACATGCTATTTGGTTTGGGCGAGTTTTGTTTGCAATTACTTAAAAATGTAAAAACTGGTGGGCATATGGGTTCATAACTGTAATCCTAGCTCTAAGAAGACTCATGGGTTCAGGCTTAGACTGCAGAGTAAGTTCCAGGCCAGCCTGGGCTACAGCATGAAATTCTGTCTGAAGACAGTAAATGACTGAATACATTCATTTTTAAAAGTATAAAACAGACTCTTATCATCAGCCATATAGAAACAGGATGTAGGACTGGGGAGATGGCTTAATTGGCAATGTTTCCTTGCAAACCCCAGGACTGGCATCTGTATGTATCAATTTAAAACACAACAAAACAAAACTGCCAGGAGTATTGGCGCAGGCTAGCAATTCCAAAAATGATCTGATCTCTGGGACTCCCTAGCTAATCAGCCTGGTCTATTTGTTGTCTTTCAGGCCAGTAAGAGGCTCTCTCAAAAGAGAAAGGAAGGGAGGGGAGGCAGGAGGGTAAAAGAAGGAAGGAAAGAAGGATGGGTACACCCAAGGTTGACATTTGTCCACTAAACATATGTATACAGGTCATGTGCTTCCCCCCACAACACACACAGAGAATACAGGGTAGCTGTAGTTTGCTACCTGTTCTGTATGAAATATATTTGATAATTACAGTATCATTCCGTATTTCCATGGAGACCTAAAATGCGTCGCTGCAAGGCTACCTGGTACAAAATTGAAATCTATTCTCCCTCCCCTTTCCACTGTGGTTGGAAGTCTCTGCTGGGCACTGCAGTCAGTTCCCATGGAAATGGCCACATTGCCACATTCAGCCTGGGGTTAGACATAGAGAGGGGAGGGGCTTGGCTGGGGTGAAGTAAAAGCTACACTGAACCTTATCATCCCTGACTATAGGTGGAATGAGGACCAAGCCCCTGAGCATGACATTCACCATTTGTGCCCCTGCTGCTCTCTTAGAACCTTCCATGAAGTCCTGCATCCCTTCCTTTTAGTCAGCATCACTTGCCGAGCCCTGAGTAGGCCATGTCGTTTCTCAATTACAGTACATCTTTTCATACACAGAGGAAGGACATGCTGCCTCTCTAGAGACCTCGTGCATCACACCGGGCAAAGAGCAGGTGTCTACATCTCCATGTTACACAGAAGCTTATAGCTGAAGCTGTTAAGAAGCCAGAAGAATGTCGCGATTCCTGTTGATTGACATTCTATTTCAAGCTAAGAAAATCGTCTGGGCTCTCTCTTTACCTGCTGGGTCTTACCTATGTATTTAAGACATGATGTCATGTAGCGCAGGCTGGCCTTTAACTCACTATGTAGCTAAGGGTGACTTTGAACTTCTTGTCTCTGCTTTCCAAGTGCTAGGACCTCAGGCATTCTCCACACCATGGTTTCATACAGTACTAGGGTCAGACCCAGGTTTTGCACATGCTTGTCACTTGTGTTCCCAACATCTCCAGTCCCTGGTTCTCTGTCTTTAAAGTACCTAAGATGAACTGCTCATTCTTGGGAATGAATGAGATTTTCCACTGTAAAACAATTAGTAATTGATCAATCTCACATTAGTAACTGATCAACGGATGTTAAATTTTATTCGGCTCAGATCCATTGATTGAGAACCTACTGTGCTGAGAATAATGCCTGACCAACCTGAGAGATGGTCTCCATAGAGACACAAATAGGGTGATGGGAAAATCAGAGTGATGGATGTGTCACTCTTCACTGGTCCTCGAGGAATCCTCTAGAGGAGGCAACATTTCCTTGGGACCATAATAATAATGAGTTCTAAGGTCCCTTTGAAATACACCGCATTATCTGCTGGAAATCAAAATGCTAGGCAAGCACTCCACCACCAAACTGGATCCCCAGCTCCAAATATACTATTTTCCACCTTTTTAAGAATTGATGTCTGTGTTTTTGGTCTCACTTTGTTAACCCAAGGCAGCCTCAGACTCTGCATCCCCCTACATCCACTTCCGGCATCCTGCAGGGAAATGCATTTTTATTTGTACTGCATGCATATCCATAGCTGCACAGTGTCCCACCGATCCCTTGCCCTGGGACAGAACCTTCTTTCCTGTCTCTTAGCTCTCAAGTACTAACTTGGATTTGACAAAGAGTTTAATTAAATACTAACATAATAATTTTAAAATATTTCCATACATCTATGACCTGAAGTATTTTTAACAATCACTGTGGTCTGGCCGAAGGGTCTCAGTGAATCCTTCTTAAGTGCGCTTGCCCTACTCGTGACTTGTAAAGGGGAAAGCTGAGCCCTTCCTACAGCCAGCTCATTCCCTTGGCAGATGTCTGCTGAGGTCTGGGAATCCTTACTGCAGTGTGGCTGCCTCTCTAGAGCAAAGGCGTTAGCTGCCTGCGAGCTGGTGCTCTTCTGTTTTCGAGATTTTACTGAACACGGATGTTGAATGTGCCTTTGCCCCTCCCTATCCCAGGAGGCCGACTGGCCCTGTGATGGAGAAGGTTTGGGTTTTTCGTACAATCAAGCAGCAGAGGCTGCGCTCCATTCAGGATGCCTTCGCTGCTCTGGCAAACCTCTGGCTTTTCACACCAAGCTGACTTCCTTCCAATAGGACTCCACCCTCCTCCTGGTGAAGGACTGATGGGCTGCTTCAGTCAGTGCTGGTTTCTCTGAGCACCCTCTAAACTCCCAGCCCTGGTCAGGACCTTTGCTCTGCACCCCTACTTGGAGCCTGCTGTTGTCCACAGCTCTCTCCCCTGCTCTCCTGTGTCTTTAACCCCTCGGTGAGGGTGAGCCTGCGCGTTTACTTCCAGCTGTGATGAAGTGGACCTTTGTGCTGCTGTGCTCTTCATCTCTGACACATCACCCAAGTCCCTAGCCCTCCATGTCCCTCCTATCACCCTCTCTGAACCTAGCTACTGATGTCAGAGCAAAGTGCCCTTCTTGTACCAGGTCTGACAAGGAGGATAGATCAATGCCCGGCCCAGGAGGAACAAAATGCAGGCCCTTTCCCCTTCCTGAGACACCCTTCCCTTCTTCCCTCTGCCTTCCCATGTGACTAAAGATCCCCACGTCCCTGGAGGTCTTCAGAACAGACACCCGGCCTGACTGAAATCTGAGTCTTGGGGAACAAGTAGCTGCAAAGCAGAAGTCATTCCTTTGCATTCCGAGGATGCGCGTTAACCACAGTCCGGCTTGGATCAAGGTGATTTAAAGCTGCCACCAACCTGTGATGAGAAAGTCGGCGAAGAGCTGGGGCCACCAGGAGAAGGGAAGGGGCTCTCAGAGTTCAGCCCCCGTGGCTGTGATTACAGGCGTCCTCAAACCCTGACATCTGCGCTTCTCTGATGTGCTGCACGGGAGAAAGACTGTAATCGGAGGCATAAATGTACCACCCTGTGTTTGCTCCCTTGAACCGCATAGCCCTGTTATTAGTGTAAGTATCTCTGTGGTGCCAACACTTTAGAGCTGCCTCAGAGGAGGACATGGCTCCTTTCTGGAGCAACTTACTGTTAACATACCCGGTGCCTCAGACGTTTTAACCTCTGAAACTACTGAGCACAGGAATGATGGTGCCAGAGAGTGGGTCTAACTCGGGGGTTTGGCATCACTGAGGGGGAGATGGGTAGGGGAGGTTGCAGGGAGATGTGGCTTTTAAAAAATGAACAGATTTCATCTGGACCTTTCTTATCCTCTAGGGGAGGCTCGATAAGGAATAGCAAGGGTGGGGCATAAGAGTAATGCGATACCCTGGCAACAGATGGGACATGGGGACTGGGGGGGTTGGTTAGTATTGGCTCACCGGGAAAAGTGCACTAGGAGTTCTTTGGAAGCTTCTGGGGCACGGTTATGGAGACAATCATGGTGGTCTTGGCTCCTGGCCACTTTTCCTCACTATCTGTGTAAAGTGCTCCACCCCCACACCACACACATGGGCCTGTAGCAACTGGGTGTTGGGTTCGACTGTTTAATCCAAGTCCTTCATGATATCCAGCCTCCAAGATACTATAGTGATGAGAATAATATGAAAATAGCGATTTCAGGGCCCACACGTGTGCCCCGCCACAACGAAGCCTAAAACCCAGGCGGCTCTTCAACAGCGCTCCTGGCATGAGGACTTGTTCTTTTCACTGCTGCCTTTTGGAACGTACCTGAAATGGAAGCAGACACTGTGGGGTTCTCAAGACAGCTGGGATGTGCTCCATACTTAGCAATGACTTTCAAAATTCGAAATTCCCCCAGAGGAGGGCAATAAAGGGAGACTCATTCTGTGTTGTCATCTGTCATGTGTCAAAATTTTGTCCAATCAGGTTCTTTTGCTTAAAGAATTTCTAAGTTGGAAGTCAACATTTCTTTGCCCCTAATGGCTTACAGAAGTGAGAGGGCTGGAGGAGTGGCTCAGTGGGTACAGTGCTTGCTGAACCTGAATTTGGGTCCCCAGTACCCACAGAAAATATAGGTGTGGCAGTGCACACTTCTAACGCCGGTGCTGGGGGAGGGAGAGAAGGCAGAGACAGGTGGATTCCCAGAGCTTCATGATCAACCAGTCTAGCAAATCCGTGAGGGCTAGGTTCAATGTGTGACCCTATCTAAAAGAATAATAGTAATAGCAATTATGATAATAATGTGGAGAGATTCCAGAAGATACACAGTACCAACCTCTGGCCTCTATTTGTTTACACACAGGTACGTCTATCCATGCATACACATGTGTGCACATGCACACACACACACACAGAGAGAACCATTTTTTCACTAGCTAAACACATACCGACAACAACTGTTCCAAAACTCACCTTAGTTTTAGATTGTTCATATATGCAGAAAACACTTGGCGAATGCTCAGATCCTTCAGTGAGAAAATTCGCCACCTCAGTATGCATAATGAACATTCATAGCACTCCTGTCTAATATCATCTTGTTTTTATCCCCTGTTCTTTATTGTTATCCAAATTCAAATTCTGCTTCGGAGTCACTGACCATGGAAACACTGTGTGCATGGGAAAGACATGAGTGTTTTTCCTGAGGTCTCAGTCTTCAGGTGAAATAGTGAAGAGTATGAAACTGGGAAGGGTGCGTCTGTCACCAGAAGGTTAAATGCCACCTAAACTAGAGGTTTACAACTCTATAATAAAGATTTTATGAAGCTGGACATGGTGGCAACCACCTGAAATCTCAGCACTCTGGATGCTGAGGCAGGAAGAATCAATAGTTAAAAGTTAGCTTGGGATACATGACAGGATCCTGGCTCAAATATACTAAAAGGGAAAACAAAACCAGACATTCTAAGCTTTCTAAGCTTTTAGTGCATCATAACCTGGGTAAAGAGCAGCTATCCTACTGCGGTTTTTGCACATCATGTTTAGTTTTGTGCTCTGTTACTAGGTAGCTGGAGCAATAAAACCAACATGAAAGTAACTGGGCAAGTTTACCGGGTGTTACAAGGTTACACGCTGAGTTTCCTGAGGCGGCAGTCCATCATTCAAGATAAGGAAGAGGGGCATAGTGCATTTGATTGGCTGTGGGAGAGACGGATTTTCATGTGGGTACTTAAAGTTACCCGTTTGCTCAACAATCATGCTTTCCTAGTTCTGCGTGTGCAGTGAAGAGCCAAGCTGGACGAGTCTGGAGTGACTTGTCAACTCCATCCAATCGCTTGAAAGGGAGCTGAGCAATTAGGTGGGGCTGGAGAGCACAGCGTTTGACCCGCTGGTGGGAAGACGTGATCGGAGGGTGCATGCTATGCATCTGGAACTGTAACTAAAGCCCGAAACAGCCGCCTCCTAAGGAGAAAGTGTTTAACTGTTTATTAGGTTCACTGTTGTAGAGTGACTGGTCCGTGAGTGGTCAGCCCATTTCCTATGGGGCCTCCAAGGAGGTACAAAATCACAGGAGCAGCTTGCCTGCCATGCAAAACCACCAACCTCACTAGGAGCCAGGACACCAAATGAGTGAAGAAGGCTCAGGGGTCTATGAATTTCCTAGAGACCACCCACTAAGCCTTACCGCCTAAAGTGCCCATCACTTCCCAGTAGTGCCAAGCTAGGGACCCAGCCTGGACCTCCTAAGCCCTTTGGAACACTGTGTTAGCCAGCTTTCCATCACTATGACAAAATGCCTAGGATAGACAACTTATGAGGAGGAGGGGTTTGTTTTGATCCACTGTGATTGGCCTGCTGCTTTTCACTTGTGGCAAGGCAACATATCATGATGGAAGCCGTCACAGGGGGAGTGGTTCACATCTTACTCACCAGCAAGCAGAGAGGGGGAGTCCCTAAACTCCACTTTAAGGGCACGCTCCCAGTGACCTCACTTCCCCCAGCTTGGTCCTAATTCTTAAAGGTTCTACTATCTCCCAATGGCACCAGAGGACTGCTGGGAGATGGACAGACCCAGTATTGGAGAGACCGAGCATCTAATCCATGAGGTTTGTTTGGTGGGATCACTTATCCAAATGATACCAGGGACCTTCCAGAGCCAAACCGCAGCAGAGAGTAACCTCAGGCAAGGTTGAGTCATAGCAAATGAGTGATCTTGAGGATATCTCAGGGAAGAGAAGATAAGTATGGAGAATCATGATTGAGGAAAAGACAAGCACTATGTGTGTGCAGGATGAGATGTGAGTGAGTCAACACGGAGGAGGGACACAGATGCTCAGCTGTGCAGGTCTTTGGGATGTTGAAGATCTTGGCCATGATTCAGCCTGTGATGTCAGGCGATGGGTGGGCCTGAAGCTGAGGAGCCGCATGCTCTCTTTAACAGCTAGTGATTTTTTTCTGGCTGCTATGTGGAGAACTGTGTTAGAAAGTTCTGGAAACAGGCAGAGCTGGAGTGATACAGAGGGAGGTCGGTAGCAGAGGAATCGATGAAGAGGAGGTGGATTTAGAACTGAATGTTTGCCAAGATGATACTGGAGAGATTTGTGGGGTAGTGAGTGGCATTGTCACCAGGATTTGCTTTGCTTATCCAACTCCACGTCTCCCTTCTGTCTCCTCTACACAAAGTAAGCAGAGTAGCACATGGCTGGGCATGAAGCTCTCCATGAAGCTATGAGCTCATCTCCCTTTCTATTCATAGGCCCAGGACCCTTCCTTTCAGCTCTTAGTTCCCTCTAGTCCACCACTTAAGATGTGGTTGTATATGTGCATGGGTATATGCTTATGTAGTTGAGTAGATAAGTTGAAGTTCTGGTGTCAATCATCAGGTGCTTTCCACCTTTTGTTTGAGATTGGCTTTCTCGTTGGCTTAGAACTTGGCCAAGCAGGCTAGACTAGCCAGCCTGTAACCTTCCAGGGAGCTTCCTGTCTCTGTCCTCCCATCTCCCATCTATGGGGTCACAGCAATTGTTGACGTTTTATCATGTGTGACTCATGAGTCCTCTTCCCCCTTTCCACCAGGGAACCTGATCTTCTAAGGGTCTCCTGTGAGGAAATGGCAACGGTCTTGTCATGCTCAGAAGGACAGAGTTCTACAAGGGATGGGCAGTGAACACGACCAGTTTCAAAGCACAGACTTTACTACAACCTCCCAAAATGTCTAAACTGAGAAGGCATGCCCAGGAGAGATCATTACTGCACCAAAACCACTTTCTATAGTCCTGTTAATGAACTGTTAGCTCAGACCTCCCTGGTGAGTTTTCTTTCCAGCTTTTTTCTCTTTACTCTCATTCCCTCCTCCTCTCTCTTATTTATATCTTTAGCTACCTGCTCGGAAATCGATTTCTCAACTGATTTGTGCAATAGAAATTGTATTGTTTTGTTTGCTCTCTTTGCTTTTATTTCTTAAAACTAATTTCCATATTAGGAGGGAAAGTGATTTGGTTCATATTTGCCCTGGAGGAGCTGGGCATCTAGAGAGGGAGGGTGGACAACTAAATGGGCATTGAGATGAACACATCATGGAGCCTCAGAGATGGTTCAGTAAGTACAGCATCTACTTCACACATGTAAGCATCCATCTTTAGATCCCAAGAACCCGTGTAAAAAGCTGGGTGCTGTGGTGTGCACCTGTGAATGCAACACCAAATTTGAAAAGTCTGCTGTTATTATTCTCAGGATCCGAATTCATGACTGTAGGGAGATTCAAACTGGAGACTCTTAAATGGTGCAGTAATTGCCCTGTGGTGTATAATCTCAGTTTGCAGAGATGTGTCCAAAAGACCCTGTCATAGTAAATAATAATGAAACTCTAGTAGCCTAGTTTTAATGGTTATGTTGATTAGAAAATGGTCAAATGACACTTCTCCTGGAATATTCTGACTTAAATTTTCTGCCTCAAATCATAAGGCTCATAAGGCCCAATTGTTTTGCCGAAATAAATCAATAAAAGCAGGGGAGGACACCATGATGCAGTAGGTTGGTCTGAGCCTCCCACTCCTATTTGGATCCCTCTGGAATTTATCTAGCTGGCTTTTGCACAGTTGGCTCAAAGTCACCCATGCAGAACTGGACTCACAGTCTCTATTTCCAGACACACCTCTAGCTTCCTGGGATTCCCCTCCGATCCCTTTTCAGTTCTTGTTAACAGCGCCACAATTCAGTGGTCACAGCGAGACATTTTCCTTCCCTTTCCTGCATGCTCTGGCCAGTCAGAAACAGCTTCTTGAATGAACCTCTGTCGGTATTCACCTACCCAGGCCTCTTTCCCATCCTCTTTGAATCCTGCCTCCTGCCTGGACTATCAGACTATCCTCTGAGGCAGTACTGGTGGATCTACCTAAAGCAAATGACAACACTGAGTGTATTTCCACGGACCTGTTCTGTTGACTTAATTCCAATGAAGGTTGGTGGGAAGCATAAGGCAGAGAGAGACACAAGTCCCAGATATAAGGCATTTAGAGCTTCTTGGTCACGTCTGTCTTTGATCCCTCAGGGTCAGCCCAGAGGCAGACACATGGGCTTTCTTTCCAAAGCACCCAGGATCCAGCTACTTCATCTAGTCGCCAGTGATTTTATTTGGTCCAATCATTGTTACCTAAGTTATTGCTATAGGTCTAATTTTGTCCCTTTGCTTACATCCAACCCCCCCACCCCCTGTTTTCTATACAACACTAACTTCATTGTTAGTTATGTTGACCTCTGTGAGTCCCCATCTTATCTGGCCAGAAGCTATTTCATTGAGTGTCCTAGGAGATGCTCTCTGACCTAGCTCCTGTATTGCTCTCATCTCATCTCCTGATCTTCATTGGCCCATTGACCTTTTTGTGATTCCCTGGTATCCCATGCTCTAGCCTGTTTTCATGACCACTGCCTGGACATCCTTGCCTATCTCCCAGGGCCTTTATTTATTGTCCCTCTCTCTTGCTGGCTTCCTGCTCACATGTCCCCTTACTAAAGAAGTACCTGATACCTTCCATAGACCTGGAATCCATAGAATCCTTGCAAGCACATCCTTCTTGCCCCACCTCATTTTTATGGATGCCTTTTATCCACAGCTACCATATTGCCTACTGTCTGTCCTCCCCACTGTTACCACAGCAGAGGTCTTATGCCGTTTGCTGCTGTGTTTCCAGTGCTTTAGCACAATGCCAATGGTAGAGAGAAGATTAAATGTTTGTTCTTAAATTGATGTCACTTTGCCAATTGCCATCTCTTCCTCTATTTGGTATGTTCTGGTCCCCAAATCTTTTACATCATGTTCTAAAACAGACACTAGCAGTCCAGGATGTTCAGGGTGGCTGAACAGTGGTGATGATACTGGTGGTGGTGGTGGTAATAATGATGGTGAAGGTGTTGGGATTGATGGTGATAGTCAGGATGATAGTGGTGATGGTAAGTAGAGAGGTATGGAGGTGACAAAGAAGGTGGAAAACCCCCCTCCCATGACTCCCCTTTCTCCATCCTCGCTCTCACTTTCCAGAGCTTCTAGAGAAGTATTCAGAGGAACGCCCGACTCTTTCCAGGAGAGCCTGCCCTCTAGCTCCATCTTATCTAGAAGATTCTGTATCTGTGCCCCAGATCCTGCCCCATTCAGGCTCTGCCTCCCTGGTCCTCATCAACATAACCAGTACAGCACGAGATGTGATGGTTAAACATTTCAACTCTGGAGCTAGACAGCTTCATCCCTGAGAGCTTTACAGACCGTGGACAAAGTGTTCAGCCCCTGTAAGCCTAACACGGTCATCTTACACATAATAAATGAATCCCAACTTCTGGTGTTATGAAAATTGGATCCAGTCATTTTTTAACATGTTTGCAGAACCCAGTCCCAACTTAAAGAAAAAAAAGTTAGGGAAATGTTAGTCATTATTTTCATCAAATTTCTTTAAAGCAAATTTCATAAAATAAAAATAATCCTCTTATTTCTCAAAAACTAGATGTTTTTGATTTGATTGTTTTGTGTGTATTAGCTCCTTACCCTAATATAGACTGTCATTTTATCCACATCTTCGATTTGACTATTACATAAAATAAATATCATCTGAATATGTGAAGATTGTTTTGATCTACCCACCTCTGGCCTCCCTTCTGTGATCTAATTGGCATACCATAAATTGCTGTTGCTTTATTATCTTTCTAAGTTCCTTGCAGGGAGGAACGAACCCTCTAATTAGGGAAATTTGCAGACAGAGCTAAGTGGAGAACATACTGTAAAGAAGCCCCATCTTCAAGACTCAGCAATTATGAACGTAGTGCCAACCCTAGTTCATCTGCTTTCCCTCCTCCACTTTAAATTATTAAAAGCAAATACCATGACTAAGGTGTAGTCTCATTGCTAGGGCAGGCTCAGTGAATGTAATGGTCTAGATTCTGTTCCCAGCTGCTTCCAAAGAGCAGGTCCTCGACAGCAAGTTATTTTGCCCACAGATACTTCAATTTCTGACTAACTTTTCCACCACTGCCCAACTCTAATGAAAATAACACAGCTCCTTAATGCCCACTTCTACCCTGTCTGTGGTCTGTTTAAATCCTGTTAGAGCAGGATTGCTTGCGTACTTAGTTCACTGTTCCAGCCCAAGCGTATAACAGCAAGGCAATGCTTAAATAAATGAACAAACAGTTATATTCGAAACAAATTTTAGGAGATAGCTTTGTTTAAAAAAAAGTGTAAGTGCTGCTTGTGGCCTTGGACTATTGCTTTTTGATGAAAATCAAGCATGACTGATGTATAATGTAGGTCATAAGACTCATGTAGTAACTGAGGCACAATTGCCTTGTGTTGGTGAACATCACGCAGATATCACTGTCACCCAGTTAGCAGAAACTTTCAGAGTGCCAACTCGGGATACACTGTCCTTGTACCTCATTCTTGACTCAGCTTTGAAGTCCTCTCTCTTTTCCCCTTCTTGAATGGGGAGCAAAGGTCACCTGGCTCTTGCAGTCAACTTGGATAAGGTGTGTTTGACTCTGAACTATCGACTTACTAGCTGTTTCATCACCATCAAGTGAGGGGTAATTAGACTACGAGATAAGATTGTTGTGGACACTCACTGATAGAGTGGAGGTGTTCTGCCCTGGTGTTTGGCTTAAGGTGCTGCTTAGTGAACTATTATGTTTGTTCTCTTATCTCAAAGAAGCCACGTGGTTGGGAGCATCCTAGGCAAGAATTGTTGAGACAGAGGGAAGGAACCTTAATGGAAGCTGTCCCCCCCAGCCATGTCGTTTCATGGTCTCCTTGTTCTTGCGCCCAACTGTTTGTTTTCAGGGTGGCTCTTCAGGGTTTCCCACAGTTGTGAGGATGTGTGTGATGGAGAGCAGTGCCGGGCTTTTCTGTCTGCTCTACCCTGCTCATCTGACATCGGAAGAGTTTTTACTGCTCTTAGACTTTTAAAGTGATATTGTAGTTCTCCCTTCTTTTATACAGTAAGGGTAAATCGATTTTTCTCATGCAAGTCAGGTGTGTTCTGCACTATACATTAGGAGGGTTTCATCACCCCTCCAGAACTAGGTCTCTGTCCCTGAAAGCCCCGAGTCAATGGCTGCACTGCACTACAAATTCCCATCTGAGGATGGTTGCCTGGCATGGTGAGTGCTTCACCCACGTAGCCGTCCTAACTGGCTCGTCAGGAGCACATTAGAATCCCTTTCTCAGGGGTTTGCACACGAGGTGTGCATCCCCTTCCCATATTTCATTTAGCATGTAGAAATGCCCTTTCGTCGTCATGTTTTGAATTAATCATTCTGTATTTCCAAGATCACCATTGATCTGAGGCAAATTAACTGGTATTTGAAACAAATACCATGCTATTTAATAGAGAACCTCAGCAAAACCCACCCTTCTCTGTAGTTGGTTGGTTTTTTACTCTTTGCTTTTTGTGGGACCCGCCACCCAGCTCCCAAATAAATCATATGGAATCTTATTCTTTATGAACGCTTAGCTTGTTTCTAGACAGCTTTTCTTAACTTATATTATCTTGTCTACCATTTGCCTCTGGACTTTTCTCTTACACTATTCTGTATACTCTTCTTTACTTCTTACTCCATGAATTGCTGTGTAGCTGGGTTGCTGGCCCTCGATGACCCCCTCCTCTTCTTGCTCCTTTCTCTTTCTTCTCAGATTTCTCCTATTTATCTTCTCTGCCTGCCAGCCCCGCCTATCCTTTCTCTGCACAGCTATTGGCTGTTCGGCTCTTTTAGACCAATCAAGTGTTTTAGACAGGCAAAGCAACGCAGCTTCAGAGTTAAACAAATACAACATAAAGAATGCAACACATCTTTGCCTCATTAAGCAAATGCTCCACAGCACAAACAAATGTAACACATCCTAAAATAATATTCCACAACACTTCTCCCGACACTCACAGTGGATTCCTGACCCTGATAATGGTTCCACATCACATACCACTGGGCCCTTTCCCACATCACCTGTCTGCATCCTTCTTATCAAACAAAACCCATAGAACAACCCACAGGTCTCCTTCCCAGTGTTCTCCCTCTGCCTCGTTTGCCCCTCTAGAGCTGGCACCTGCCCTGCTCTCCTGCATCAACTTCTACATCTTTCTAAATCTCCCTAGTAGAGAACATGTACTGTGCACTTATAAATTCCCACAGCAGCAAAATTATGTGTGTATACATATGTATGTGTGTGTATATATGTGTGTGTATATTTATATGTTTGTGATGTGTGTATGCATAAATGTATTATAAATATGTGTATTTATATATGTGTGCATATTTGTGTATATATGTATGTGTATATGTGTGTAATATGTATATGTATGTGTATGTATAAGAATGTGTATCTATTTATCTGTGTAAGTTCACATGAACTAGGATATATTTGAGAGGAATCAGACCAAAGAGGGATCAGAGTGGGCAAGACCTACTGTAAGGAATGGGATGTTACTGAAAACAGAGAAAGGGAGACTGGACAGGCCAGGCATAGGGAGTCTGGTATGAGGAGAAGAGAGCCGTGGAGAGCAAAGGGGTGGCTGGTTTGTCCTCTCTCCGAGATCTCATCAGCTTGCTAACCATGACTTCCTGTTGTACCAGGGAGCAGCAGGTACAGGATCGATGGGCTGCAGGTGTGCATGGCAGTGGTGAGAGGCTTTGCAGGTAGTTATGAATTTCATGTCCATGAGTGCATTGAATATGCACAGTCATTCCCACATCATAGAGGAGGAAATTTAAAAGTGTACCGAAAAGGCACAAAAGTGTACACATGTGAATTCACAAAAAAACAAACAAACAAACACCCAAGTGATCCATAGCAGTATTGATCCCACACCCAGAAGATTGGTGTAGATCCTGCGATCTTAGTAGATGCGTGTTGGGAGTCAAGACAACAGGTGAAGGGGCGGCCGGGCGATGGTGGTGCCTTTAATCCCAGCACTCGGGAGGCAGAGGTAGGCGGATCTCTGTGAGTTCGAGACCAGCCTGGTCTATAGCGCTAGTTCTAGGACAGGCTCCAAAGCCACAGAGAAACCCTGTCTCGAAAATCCAAAAAAAAAAAAACCAAACAAACAAAAAAACAGGTGAAGGGGCGTCCAGTGGCATAAAAAGTAAAAATTAATATTTCCTCACAGGTCCAAACAAGCTCAGGGCTAGGAACCGACTGTCTCCATCTAAAGATCCAAGCCCAGGCCTGCTACCCTGTCCTGAGAAATGACACCTTGATTATGGGCAAACACAGCCTAGTTAAAATTAAGAGTTGTGTTATTGCAGATGAAAAGAGTGACCCTTTGGGAGACAGTTGTCTGGTAACAGAAGAACAAAGTATCTCATAAGATGCAGCAGTCACGAGGCCAGGAGAGCCTGTGACCAGTCATTAGGATGGCCTCTCCAGAAGTCCTCAGGACTTGGCTGACTTCTGAGATGTTTTCTCCTGGGGTTAAATCCACGTCTGAGATCTTTAACAGCTCATGTTGAACTAAGAACTGGATATTTTCAGCCAGGACTTGGCTGTGCCAAGGACTCTCTGTTGCCGAATTCAGTCCGGAGGGGAAATAATTGAAGATGCCAGTCATCATAGGCTGCCAGTCATTCATGGTGGCAACAAGAAGCACTTGAAACCCAATGTGCATTCCCCATTTGGGTGACGTCAGGACAAGCTCACCTGACACAGCCCTGCAACCCCCAAACCGTACCCTACTAAACCCACATTCACATCGGCCTGATGAACCAGAGGCAAAGGCTGAATATTCTCAACCTACTATGATTGAGTTAAAGTGCTGGTAAATGATGACAGTTAGAATTTCGGGCTTGGAGGGAGGGAGGTAGGATTGAGTATTATTTAGAGGAAAAGAGAGCGAAGAGCCAAGGTAAAAGAATGGCAGTTTCACTTGTATCTTTTCAGAAATGTTAGTTTGTCTTTTTTTTTCTCTATTGCACATTCCCAGTGAATTGCAGGAAATTCTTGTTACGGGGGATCCTGTGTTTGGAGGGCTTGTTAGTTAAAAAAACACTCATTTGGCAGTGTGCTTCTGGTGAAGATTATAGAATCCATTATGCGCCACTGATTTTGAAGAATAGCAATCCGCTTAATCACACTTGTGTTCACGGTGGCCCACAGAGGAATTAAAAGACTTCCTTTGAAAAAAAAAGTTTGTGCTAAAATAGCACTTTTATCCTCCCTAAAATTGTTGCTGCTGCTCCTGGAGTTTCAAAACCCAACTTGATGTCCTAGTGAAATTTAAAAGGCCTCAATCACTAATTAACCAGTTAATTGCTGGCATGGTAAAATTGACTCATACTTTTGGATGTACTGAAGAACCTCACATGCCCCTTGGGAGATTGTGTCTGTGTGTCTTGAACATACAGGATACTCCATTTGACAGTGTTTCCCATAGAACTCAGGAAGGTTTGGTTGGCTTTAAAGGTTATTTCTTTCTGAGTTGTCTAAGGAAGTTTCACATTGCGATGCTGTGGCTACTGGGCTGGTCTAAGTCAGTCTGTGAAGTCGGGCAAGAGAGCCCTCCCCAGGGCTTCTACCTTCAGGGGATTTCCTTCCATTCTCTGAGCGCAGACAAACCCACTGCAGCTAACCCATGGCCGTATCAGCAAGCATTGTTTTGTGGACGGCCTGGGGTGTGGGAACAGGTCTGCATGGGAGAGAGAATGCATTCAAACATGGGAGCAGAAGAAAGTGGATGCAGAGTGCAGCTGGGGTGGGAGTGAGATCTGTGTGTGCTGTGGGATGAGTGTATGTGCACAGAAACGTACATATACATGCATAAGGTTTACTGTAAATTACACTGACATGTGACTCGATTTGGAAATAATAACAAAAAGGGTAGTGATTTTTATGGATACTTCTAAGGATGTTTGCCCAACATGTGTAAGTGAATATAATTCTAATATGAATACTGCTTGGGGTTTTCTTTTACATTAATAAGTAAGACAAGGAACTTGGGGCATGGCTTAATGGGTAGAGTACTTGTCTGCTATGTATAAAACTCTGGGTTCCATCTTCAGTGCTGTATAAACCAGGTTCAGGCATGCACACCTACAATCCTAGCCCTCAGTAGGATCAGAAGTTCAAAGTCCTTCTCTGTTGTATCATGAGTTCAAGGCTAACCTGGGATACATAAGATCCCATCTCAAAAAAAAAAAAAAAAGTAAGTAAGGCAAAGAGAAACAAGGAAGATATGGGTTAGTGCATCTCTCATTGATTAGCCACAGTGGCTGTTTTGAATCAGATCATTAGTGTCCAATACAGGGTTTGGTTTCTTCAATATAGCAATTGCATATGCTACCTTGTTTATATTTAATCTTAATCTATATTATTTACACTATTGCTTGCTGGGACGTAAAGAAAGGGGAGGAGGCAGACCTATGCTCACTCAGGTCCTTGACTGGCCTTAGCCTGGAAGCCCCAGGTGCAGGCATCTGATGGCATTCTCAGCCTAGAGGAAATGCTCGACTTGGCAGTGACCTGTTTCTGTGTCTCCCAGACACACTCGAACCAGCTCTGGAGGGTCCTGATTGGACAGAAGATTGCTGCAGCAGTCTGGGCTCTCCTTGGTTTCCATCCCCAAGATCCCCAGTGTTTTGCAGGAGTGGAAGGGATCTGCATCAGTACTGCCATCCTCTTGGTGACCATTGTGTCCGCCCAGCCCTTCCTAATG
>NC_022034.1:17541991-17564945 GCF_000317375.1 Microtus ochrogaster | reverse complement strand
TATGTTGCCCAGTCTGAGAGTAAACTCACGACCCTCCTGCCTCAGTGTCCCAAGTCAATGGGACTAGAATTGTATACCATATACCACACAGTTGGTCTTTGGTCATCTTTGAAATGGCCATCTTTTTTTCTAATTGGCTTCCCTGTAGGTTTTCTTGCCCCCAATGGGGTTCTGCTGTAGAGACATAGAGGTAGGTTTTTATTCATTAAATTGCCACCTCCCTTCTTATCCCCGATGAACCCATTCCTTGTGCTGGGCTGTAAGGCTGATTGAGATGGTGATCCCTCCCAGTGGGGCTTCTGCCCTGCAGGAGGCAGAGATAAACACAGTAGTAACTATTTCTCTCAGGAATAAAAATGGAGTGTGGTGAAGAATGGAGAGGGAATAAGTCAACATTAGAGAAGAGAAAGCTAGGCACAGTGGCACACATATTTAATCCCAGCACTCAGGAGGCAGAAGCAGGTGAATCTCTGTGTCTTTGAGGCCATCCTGGTTTATAGAGTCTCAGGCCAGTCAAGGCTGCATAGTGAGACCTTGTCTCAAAATGAAACAAAACACAGCAGAAGCAGCAGTGATTAGGAAAGAAAGCTCTTTGCTTTACCAATCCCCCTCCTCACTGCCACCACCGCTGTCAATGCTGAGTCTCATGTGTTGCTGTGCAAGGTGGTTAACTGCTCATTCATTCTGCTTCTGCCAAAGAAAGGCAATCCTCGGGCTCTGTGGATTGAATCTCTAAAGCCTCCACCTTTAGTTCCCTGTCCCTTAGCTTTTAAACTTTAAAATAAATTAGTAATTCTTAATTCCAAAGGTAACTTTTGATCGCTAATGATGCTCAAACGTTTCTGACTTTGGAACACTTGGGTCTGGGGATCCCATATTTTCAGATTAGGGATGCACAGCCAGTAGAAGCCATGCCATGCAAAATCCAAAGTACAAACAGCAACAACAAAAAGACCTCCCAAATCTCAAGCCACTCTGATCCGGATCATGTCAGATAAGGGATTCTCAGTCTGCAGTAATGAGTTTTTGGAGGAGCTAGGAAGAGTGATGAAGTCAACCCCTGCACGGTGTGCAGCCAGCGCCTGGTAAGATGTCACGTTAATGCTGAGTGACGATGCTAACTGGTGCCTTTGGCTAACCCAGAGGCCTTGCTTCGGAATGGCCAATTCTTCTTCTGGGATCGGAAGAGCATGGTAATCTCTCGAAGCATCAGATCACATTAGCCCACCTTGCCTCAGAGGGTGTGTGTATGCGTGTGTGTGCATGTACACACTTGTGTACAAATCAGTCTGAAGAAAGAGAGCACAATTTGAAAACTAGGAAATGCTATTTAAATTAAGATTGTGTAATCTGGTAATATCAAGGGCCCAAAGCAAGCTATATGAAGTGTCTAATTTTAAATGTTCTTCTTTGCTATGATGTCTATTTCCATTCTTGTGATGTATTATGATTTGGCTTATGGCATCTTGCCATGTTCCATCCCATTCTGCCATACTACGGTGGTGGACTTCAAGTGACCGATGACAGCACATTAGAATCTAACTCACATTTCAGTCTCTCTGCCCACCAGGACACAACTCCCTTTCTACCGTTCTGTCCACCTCTTGGATCTGTTTGCATGAGCTAGCCAAAGTTTCAAATTATCTGAAGATGAGCAGGGATGGGGTGAGGGGAGGTAGAGTATCGTGTGGTCAGAAATGGGCACTTGTCAAAGGAACTCATCTTGATAAAAGGCAGAGCGCCTCAGGAACATTACCTTCTAGGCTCTATTGCAGATGGGCAATGAGTGATCATTTCAACCCAAAGATAAAGAAAAACCCGTTAGTGTGTTGTACCACCCAACACCCCAAAGGGAGCATTCCTAGTGTCTTGGACAGGGTTTGCTATTGCTGTGAAAACACCATGACCACGGCAACTCTTGTATAGGAAACATTTCATTCAGGGGACTCACTTACAGTGCAGAGGTTCAGTCCATCATGCTGGGGAGCGTGGCAGCATGGTGTTAGAGAAATAGCCTAGTGTTCTATGTCTTGAAGGCAACAGGAAGTCCACTGATACACTGGATGGTATCCTGAGTATGTGAAACCTCAAGGCCTGCTACCACAGTGACACACTTCCTCCAACAAGGCCACACCCATTCCAACAAAGCCACACATCCTAATCGTGCCACTCCCTATGAGATAGTGTGGTTATGGGGGGCCAGTACATTCAAACTACCACACCTAGTGGCAGACTTGTTTTTTAAATTTATATTTAAAAAAAATGAGCAGAGATGCCAAGTTGTGCTCTAACATGTGGGTGGCTCAGTGGTAACCCATCCTGTGCTCACCCACATCCCATGGGGTAATCTTCAGAGCCAAACTTCCCAGGCCCCAGAGTGGTACCCCAGGAGTCCCCTGCTGCACTGCCACTTTGAGACAAGTGAGGGCTGGAAGCAAGGGCCCACTCTCAGACAGACCATGGGCATTCCTGCCTATCCTATCCCCTGTAGAAAATGAGACGAGACTCTCTGATCTGTCTCCTCATCCCTTCCAACCAGTTCCCCTTCAGGAAGATCTGCGCCCAAGGTTTTTTCCATGTCTCCCCCTGTCTGTAGCCCACCATCACTCCCGCCGCAGGATACACACACACACACACACACACACACACACACACACACACACACACACACACTGCAATGCCCAAAACCATGCTCGGGCCTTTTATGGGGTAGAAAACAAAAGGGGACTTTTATAGGTGCACCTGACTCCCTCAAAGCGGAAAGCCTGGCTACCATGCATTGTTCCCTCTGTGTCCAGTAGACACGGATTATTAATTAACATCTTTATTTTTCCTGTGGGAAATGAGCGCGCGCCTTGCTGAGGTCACGTCTCTGCGGGTTGTGTGAGCTATCCCAGGTGTCAGGACTTCTTGCAGTTTTGCTCTCCTTGACCTCAGACCTTGCTGCAGCACCGCCTGCTGCCTGGTCAGATGACTCGCAAGTCAGAGCCGATGCCATCGTCTTTTAAGCCACACAGGTGCAGACAAAGAGAGGAAAACAGATGGGGAGGCTTCTTTTTTTATCTTCTGTTTTTTAAGTTCAATAACCTTGAAGAGATCACTCAACAACCTTTGTTGAGGCTGTGTTGTGGGCCCTCTGACAATCCCGTTCTTTAGCAGGCATGCAGAGGGATGGCTAATTGAGGTCCTCCCTTGCCTGCCCCCCCCCATAAATGCAAGCTCATCACATGACTGACAAGCATTGCATGCTTGGCAGGCGTCAGGCTTGTCTACCTCATTTTCCTGCAGTGGTCTTGGGAGGCAAGAGGTGAGCCGGGAAACTGTCTCAGCATCAAGTGTCTTCAGGGCACGACAGTCATTGCAAACGTGATGTCATGGCAGCTCTATTTGCCTGCATTGGGTCTGCACTGGACCGAGCCTGCCAACAGCTAATCATTGATCAAGGAAGGGCTTATAGTGCCCCCCACACACTGAATTATTGGCAATGAGTAGATTCTGGGGAGAATCATTGCCTTCAGTTTGTGTGCCCAACAGTGGTGATACCAGGCTTCAGTGATAGAGCGAAACCTGTTGCCACACAGCTGTCATGATTAAAGTCAGAAGGTCACAATACAAAGCAAAATGGCATGAGTGGAGAAAGGGTCATGGGGGTGGGGGTGTGGAACTGACAGGGGCATGCAGGAGTCTTAAAAGAGGGTAAGAGAGTAAACAGGAGCTACCGTTAAACTTGTATGAAATGGTCAAAGAGTAAGTTTAATCAATACAAATAGATAAGCAACAGGGGGAGGAAGAGGAAGGAGGAGGAAGAATGATATAGAAGCAGTGGAGTAGGAAAGGGAAAGGAAGGAGAAGTGTGGGGGAAGGGAGAGGACCAGGAAGAGGGAGGAAGAAGAACAGCAACAGATTATCTTCACTTGTCACCTAGAGTGTGGGCCTGGCTCCACTTGGGGATAGACAGTCCTATCAAGCCAGAGCCACCGCAGGCCTTTCCTGTTTGGGTGTGTGTGCTCTGATCTCATCTGCCATTACCTCTGGCTTACTCTCCCGCCCCGCCTGCCTGTCTCCTGACTCTCTTGGTCTGGGAGGTGAGCTGTTTTCCATCCTGCCCACTCTGGTTGTGTGCCTGTGTGCGTGCGTGCGTGAGTGCATGCATGTGTATGTGTGTGTGATATTTATAGCAACATAAAGTCAAAAGCAGATTTTTTTAAACTTGCATCTTCTTCTAACTAAGCTGAGAAAAGCCAGTGCAAGCAGCCCCAGCTGTTGAAGTGGATGGAGCAGCCTCAGTGGATGAGAACACCTTAGCAGTTTATCATTGAAGAAATTATTTATTCAGGGTGGGCTGCTCACAGAAAGCTCCACAGGGGCTTTAGTCTAGTGGCTATAGAATTTCTTACAAATTTCTCACTTGAATCTTAATTCCTCTGAAGAGACCCAGTCTCTTCTTCCAGAACTTTCTCCCAGTCCTGCCCCATCACAGCCCTGTGTATGTTCCTGACAGACTTCAGATGCTCAAATCTTGGGGGCAGGCTGGTGCCTTCACTCAGACACTCTGACTTTGCCCATCTCTTCCTCTTGTCCCCATTTCTGCTAAGAGTCTTCTCTAGTATCTCGTTCTGACCCCTGGGCCTCAGTTTCCCTCTTTGTGTGGTTCTCATGGCATTATTGTGGAGAATGAATGAGTTTCTGGAGTACACAGGACCTGTGAGGGTTTCTCTTCATTGCCAATGTGAAAGAATTTAGAATCAGCAAGGAAATGAATCCCTGGGCATATCTCTGAGGAAGTTCCCACAGTAAGTTCATTGAGATGGGATGACTACCATAAATTCAGGCTGTACCCTCTGCTGGATTCGGGTCTAGAACCAAATAAAAAGGAGAGAAAGAGCTGAGCATTCATCTCTATCTGCTTCTCGACTGTGGATGCAGCATGATCTGTCATCTCCAGCGCCTGCCATCACGCTTTCCCTGCCTCCATGGATTTTCCTTCAAACTGTAAGCCAAATGAACCCAGACTTTCTTACATCTGGATGGCCAGATGTTTTGTCAATGACCTAAGGAACTGATACAATACCTAACCCAAAGTGAGTGCCAAGCATCCCCTCCATCACCATAAATAAAAGCTGTTCGTGATATGCCCATCCGTCTCCCCCAACTTCATGCATAGAAGTCTCATCCACCTTGTGGCCCCACAGTGTGGCTGCTGCCAGGCAGTGTCCATGAAGGGTTTTACTTTGCAAATGAAAATTGGGTACGATCATGATGCTGCTGACAGGCTGCACGATCGATTCTTCACGGCTGCTTCAAACACATTTCTGGGTTCCTGTGTTTAGGTTAAAGAGTAAGACTTGCAGATACCAGGGATGCTCCACGCACTAACGCTTCCATATGCCTGTATTTGTGCTCTGCCTTCACTTGTCATCACGATCAGCCTCACTTCCTCAGTGGCCAGCAGAGGTTCCTGGTCCCTAATGAGAATACCGAAGCCAAGAAAAAGGGATTCTCTTCCAAGTACCTTGCACCAAGGAAGGACTCAGTATATGAAATGTTTAGATCAAAATTCTCAAGATGGTGGGTTCTCTGATGTGAAAGGGCCCCTTATGCCGAGAAGGACCAGCTTCTGAGACGGGTTCCCCCAGCTACAAACATGAGGCTAGACAGTAGGAAAAAATGTATTTCTTTAATTAATATTTGAGGAAGGAAAGCCTGATTCTGTGCTGGCCCCATGCCCTGTAAAGTGCCACGATTAGTTTGCTACTAGTTCACTAGAACCATCTCCAGAAAGGACCGGGGAGAGGATGGCATAAGGAATAGACGTTTCTTTATCACTTTTCTGCCCCTGGCATTTTAAGAGAAAGGTGCCAACAGAGCCTGTTTTTCTGCACGTTCCTCTGCTTAACTTAGATCTTGAGTTTTCTTACATCTTCCAGAGGCCTTTTCTCTGTGTCTCTATATCTCCCTATAAGGACACAATGTGGGCTGGACTGCGGTCCACCCTAATGACCCCATTTCAATGGAATCACCCCTTAAAAGATCCTATATTGTCATAGGGCCACTTTCTCAGGTCCTGGGAGTAAAGATGTCACATACAAATTTTGGGAGACACAGTGTAGCCTAGGACAAACAGATAACTGGAACTCTGAACACACTAGATATTCAATGTAATACAGAATTCTTGCTAATTTCTCTACAGGTGAGAATGGGTTGTGGTTCAGTAGGAAAATGTCATTTGTGGGGTTCGAGGTGAAATATGTAGGGGGGATGGTGGAGAACTGCCGAGTAACTTCAAGTGTTCACTATCACAGAACTATTTGTGGGGACAGAGAAGTCTGAAGTGTTGGGATGGAGATATGGGGAGGTAATCAACAGACAAAAGTCATGGGGTAGGAGGGAGCTCATATCTATTTCCAGGAAGGAAGCATACTCAGAGGCACTGTGGATTGGCTGAAAGGAGGCGTGGCTGCTTCAGGGGATCTAGGCAGAGCTCCAGAGGTCCTTGGCCTGGCTGTGATCTCTCTTCAAGGCAGGCTGTCCATGCTACTCTGCGAAGCTCCACTGGTAGCTGTGATCAGCAGTCAGTGTGCATTCATGTGCCTGGCTCCATTCTGCCCCTGGGCTCTCCGGTGAAGGGCAACATTCCTGCTGTAGAAACACCCACTTCTGGCCCCGTGGGGCTGGCGAGTGCTTTATGCATCTGGGTTTTTTTATTCCATGGTTTTGTTGTGGAGCCAGCCAAGTATTATGGGGGAGGAAAGCAGGGCTCCAGAAACAGGCGTTATTAACTCCATTCCAAAAGGCTCAGAGGTACATGGAGGATGAAAGTCCTTAGCTTAGACTCTCTATAAGAAACAATGTCCCACCAAGTTTTAAAGGTGTCCTGTGTTTCCTGAAATGGTAGGTCTCTGCATGTGTTTATATTTTTACCCCAGAGTAGGTCAAGGCTGTAGAGAGCCATTTGAAGTCAAGTTAACAATCTTTGCACTTGACTGTCAGCAAACCCAGGAAAACTTTTGAAAGAAAAAGTCATGAATAACCCTTCTTTCTGGTAAATGGAACACCCTGAGAAGAAAAGATGAAAAACCACAGTCTAGACTCTGGGGCATGGCCAGTTTCTTGTAATAGATCAAGAGAAGAGTTTGCTGTCAGCCCTTCCTTCAAGAACCGTGATAAAGCAGGCTAAGTCAGCAAGCCTCTACCGTCCTCTTCAACATGTCAAATTTAGGACAAAATATTTACTTGAAAGATAAAAAATATTTATGTCTTGAAAGGTTTTTTTGGTAGCACTCAGAGATGGAAACTTTTTAATCATCTTTCTTCCTGGGCTCTATTTACAAGATCCAGAATCTGTTCCTTCAGGAGCGTCTGTCTGTGACAGGCTCCCAGGCCTCACTCGCTTGGCATTTTTTTCCTAGCTTTTGACTGTTCTCTGTGGTCACTGAATTTTTTTCTTTGGCCAAAAATTAGAGTATCATGGTTTGTTCCTTTAATAAGAGGGAACACTCCCACAGTCTATGGGGATACCAGCCCCATGGTAAAGAGAGATGAAGTTCAGACTAACAAATAACAGTGACCTCTATTCTTTTGTAAAATTATTTACTTATTTGAAATCATGTGATGCGTGTATATTAATGCCATATGTGTTGGGGTGCCCAAAGAGGCCAGAGATATCAGACCCCCTGGAATAAGAGTTATGCAATTGTGATTTGCATCATGTGGATGTTGGGAATCAAACTCAGGTCCTCTGTGAGAGCAATACCTGCTCCTAACTGCTGAGCTGTTTCTCCAACACCCCCCTCCCTCCCACACACACTAGTTTTACAAATTAATACCAACACAATTTTTAGAAGAAAGCTTAAGTATTTCATTTCCTTCAGAAAACTTTGCTGTTTTATTTTTTTCAAAGATCTTTCTTAGCAGCTAGAGAGATGGCTCGGCCGTTTAGGTGTGCTTGCTGCTCTTGCAGAAGACCCAAGCTCAGTTCCTAGAATGCACATCAGGCAGGTCCTGAATACCCATACCTTCAGCTCTATAACACCTTCTTCAGGTCCCCAAGGACCCACACACAAACATACATACACACACACACAAACAAATAAAAACTACAAGTCTTTATTATCCTACCAGTAAGAAGATTCGCTCTATCCAACACTGGCAGGTTATTTTGCCAGCATTACGGTGCTGACGATGTTAGATGTGCATGTGTCCTTCCTTAGAGGAAAATTGTGAGCTCCTAAATGAGGCAGGTACCTTTAGGAGCAAACTCTAATATTAACACACCTTTGAAGTGCCCCGTTCTTCTCTTCAGTGAACTGTTGATGAAATCTGAGCATGCCCAGAGGTGTTCCTGTCCACCATCTTTTGACACAGTCTGCACTTGCCCCAGAATGTTCCTGCCCGCCACTCTAACCTTTCAAACACATGCTCCAAGGCCTTGAGCCAAGCACAACCCAGAATGCAACCGACACCTTTCATTCTTGGACTGTGACGTCCGACTGCGCGTGCTTGGGAATACACTCTTTAACTCTGCGTGCTTAGGAATGTGCCAGCTCCTGCAGTGTTCCCCTATATAAATATTTATAGGCTCCCTCCATAAAAATCCCCACACTTTCTATGCTGAAGGACAACACTGCTTTGAAATAACTCTCATGCTCTCCCTGCCTGCCTCAGGGAATACACCTATCTCCACTCATAAAGGAAACAATAATAATAATATAAAAAATGGCCTTTACAAGTCTGCAAGTATGAGCTTAGATTTACTGTATCCGACACTGACACATTGAGTTCATCTGTTAGGACAGTGGGAAGTGCATGGGTCTTGCCTGGGGAGCTGCTGGTTTCTCTGTCAACCTCTGATTCTGCAAGTCGGAAAGAGTTCCCCAGCCCATTGGCCTCGAGTGCTGTTAGCGTTTATTGCCACGTGTGATCATCAGAAACTCAAATCCACGACTCCAGAGATAATAATAAACAATTGCCGTGCTCTGGCTTTCGGGCGGTGTTCCTGTGTAACCTCAGGGAGTGTGATGGGCTGCCCGGCTCGAGCCTGTGCTCTCAGAAACTATATGAAATGTCTCCGTAACCACGCGAAGAAGGAATTTTTATAGAGAACCCGTTGTTGTAAGAGCCAGTGTTACAAGTTGAACTCCTCCTCTGCCGGCCATATGGACAGCAGATTGAACCCAGATCAGTGTTTTAATGGCTTGGTAATCCTGCAGTGACCATCAGGGAGAATGCTGTCACTGAGGTAATGACTCAGGCATCTGAGCTTCCACTCCAAAGCTTGAATGGGATACGGCTCTGGTCGTATGCTCCCCGGAGTGGGATTATTCTGTTTTGCAGTAAACTGCCACTACCACTTAATATGTGTGTTTTCTTGGGATCCGTTTCAAAATGGATGTTGAGTTCCTAGGAAGCCGCTGGCTGTGAGAAGAGTGCAGAGTGGCGGCCGTATGCAGCTAAGTGTTTTTTTTTTTTTTTCTGTTAAGAACTTTCTTTTTTTTTTATTGAGAAAAAAAAATTCCGCCTCCTCCCAGCCTCCCACTCCTCCCACCCTCCCCCCACTCTTCTCCCCCTCCCTCTCGAGTCTGAAGAGCAGTCAGGGTTCCCTGCCCTGTGGAAAGTCCAAAGTCCTCCCCCCTCCATCCTGGTCTAGGAAGGTGAACATCCAAACTGGCTAGGCCCCCACAAAGCCAGAACAAGAAGTAGGATCAAAACCCAGTGCCATTGTCCTTGGCTTCTCAGCAACCCTCATTGTCCGCCATATTCAGAGTCCGGGTTTATCCCCTGCTTTTTCAGTCACAATCCAGCTGGCCTTGGTGAGCTCCCAATAGATCAGCCCCACTGTCTCAGTGGGTGGGTGCACCCCTCTTGGTCCTGACTTCCTTGCTCATCTTCTCCCTCCTTCTGTTCCTCATTGGGACTTTGGGAGCTCAGTCCAGTGTTCCAGTGTGAGTCTCTGTCTCTATCTCCATCCATCGCCAGATGAAGGTTCTATGGTGATATGCAGAATATTCATCAGTATGGCTATAGGATAGGATCATTTCAGGTTCCCTATCCTCAGCTGCCCCAGGAACTAACTGGGGACCTCGCCTTGGGCACCTGGAAGCCCCTCTAGGTCCAAGTCTCTTCCCAACCCTAAGATGGCTACCTTAATTAAGATATGTGCTTCCCTGCTCCCCTATCCAACCTTCCTGTATCCCAATCATCCCGTTGCCCCAAGTTCTCCCCATCCTACCCTTCTCACTTTTTTCTCCCCTTCTCCCCTTACCCCCCTCCCATCCCACCCTTAAGATCCCAATTTTTTGCCTGGCAATCTTGTCTACTTCCCCTACCCAGGAGGATAGCTATATGTTTTTCTTTGGGTTCACCTTCTTATTTAGCTTCTTTAGGATATCAAAATATAGACTCACTGACCTTTATTTGTAGCTAGAAACCAATTATGAGTGAGTACATCCCATGTTCATCTTTTTGGGTCTGGGTTACCTCACTCAGGATAGTATTATGAAGGGCATTTGTTCAACTATGTTCATAGCAGCATTATTTGTAATAGCCAGAACCTGGAAACAACCTAGATGTCCTTCAATGGAAGAATGGATGAAGAAAGTGTGGAATATATACACATTAGAGTACTACTCAGCGGTAAAAAACAATGATTTCTCAAATTTTGCATGCAAATGGATGGAAATAGAAAATACTATCCTGAGTGAGGTAATGCAGCTAAGTGTTTAATTCGGGCTTCTCTTCGCAGTCTGCAAAGTGAGATCAGTCTTCAAAGTGCTCTTGGCAAATGGACATTGCTGAGGATAGTATGTAGGTGAGAAAACATGTAATCACAGACACATGTACACACACACACACTTGCCTCATACACATGCCATTACCCTGCTCTATCACGTTATCCCCTGTAAATCAGAATTATGTATTGACTAGATTATAGGAACTGGGAGTTTGAACTCGTGTAGTTCAGTGCAGTTGGGTAACTTTCTGTCCCCACTGTTGATGATATTATAATTTCTCTGGGAGAATAAAGCAGTTCACAGATCATTTGTCCTGAAGGTTAGGAATATATACTGTAACAGTGATCCCTGGGTGATTGACAAGCACCCTGGCATGAGAGAGTCTATGCCCCAGGTGTGGAACACAGACAGAACTCCATCCTCTGTTCAGAGGAGGTCATGCCTAGCAGACTGGAGGGCAGCGGGAATGGAGACAGTAGTCTCTGAGAGAGAGGAAACATGAGGGGAGGAGAGCAGGGGAGAGAGCAGGTTGGGGAGGACATTCCTATGGAGACACTGAGAGTGAAGAAGCTGGAGGATTCGCCAGCTCTCAGGTATTCTAGAATACTGGCCTCAGAACTCATTTGATGTGATGGGTAGGATCTGCCAGCACCTATTTGGAGCTTGTCCCTTTTGTACAAGTGAGCAGAGCTTAGTGTGGCCAGTCTGAAAATAAGGACTGGACACAGATTACATTGTGGCTTGAAATAAATCCTCCTGAGAAACCATTTAACAACTTGTTTCAAAGCCTCAAGTATGATGCCCTTTGACCTATTTTCCTATTTTGGGAAACACAATAACCAAAGGAACCTTTCGATACACTTGATCCTACATATGGCCTTAAACCCCATGACATAAAAATAATCCACAGTATCAACTAGAGGATAGCACCAAGGTTCAGCACACTCAAGTTGGTTATGTAGAACTGAGATTTCTCAGGAGATAACAATACTGAAACAAAACCTTTAAAGTGTGTGAGAAAGTACAAAATCAATATTGAATAACTCACAAATTAAAAAAAGTCAATATTACATAGGAAGTCAATACGATATAGAAAATGATAGTAGAAAATTGACCCAGAACAATGGTGTCTTTGGGATTTAACGCTTAATTTTTTTCATGTCTTTCTTCCTTCTTTTCTACTTCAGAATTTACATATTGTTCAGGATTTTTACAGTCAGAGAAAAAAAGTTATTTATTTGCTCAGTACAAATTAAAGCTACTATCTGGCCAGCCTTCTCCTAGCAACAGCGGTTGGCACCATTGTGGTACCTTTTCTCGTGTGTAATCTAGCATCCTATAGCAGAGTGACCAGTGGAAGAGGGGCACCCAGGGAATAGGTCCTGCTTAGCACCCTGGCTTTGCTCTGGTCTTCCTCAAAACCAGTCCCAGTGACCTAGTAACTTACCGCTCTGCAATACATCTTAATGTTTTTACCAGTCCCTAATAGTGTCAACCTGGGACAACTTTTACCACATAGACCCTTTGGTCATTTCAGATCCAAACCATAGCAGAGTAGCTGGAGGGTGGGACACGGCCAGAGGAAAGGGAGCATGAAAGGTGTGGGCCGCACTGAGGGTGCACATAATGGGGCATCACCAGGAGACAGGGAATGGCACTCTCTAAAAGGGGCTTTAAGAGGGAGGTTTTCTGCCCCACGTGTCCCTGGGGTGGCCTGCCTGGGTTGCCCACCACACTGTCTCCGGAGTTGCTCCGCTCTCCTGGCTCTGAGAATCAAGACGGTTCCATGGCTTCTAGAACTTCTTGGTTCTTAAGACCAGTATACCACACCACTTCTAGGACTCTGGTTCCTAAAGGAAGTGTGTGGTATTTCTGACATTCTTGAAGAATGTTTGCTGTAAGTAGCAAAAGGTCAGCAGTTGAAAGCTCTCTTGTACAAATGCCTGTGTTCTGATGTCCAGTGGGGTAAAGGTCAGAGACTGCTGACATCTTATTTTCCCTTATAAATAAACAGGGAAAAGTCGAAGGAAATTACCCGGGGTTTAAGCACAGTCATCTCATTTCTAGGTTGTGGTGGTGTCTCCTGGGGTTTCCTTAATCACTTGATCTTTTAGAGGGTAGAGCTATTGTTTTTTATGTTAAATGGAACTATTAAAGATTCCTTGCACAATTTGATCTTCTTTATCCATCTACCATCTACCTGCCTTGACAAACTGTATGCCACGGGCATCTCTTATGAGTTTTAACTGGTGTGGTAGGCACTCAAGCATGGGTATGGACTACACTGGGCTGTGAGGGGCAGAAAAGAAAAAGCTGGAGGTACTGGTGCCCAGGACAGCCGTGTCTGTCTGCCGTGTTCATCCATGGCTAACTCCCAACAGCATGACCAGAGCATGTACTGACTGCTGTAGAAGAAAGTCCTGGGGTCATTATTCTGAAGGGATATGAAAGTCAGGACTTGTGTGAAATGTCTCGTTCTATCTCCCAGTAGCCCCACGAAGCTGGCAAGAAGGATGCTTCTGCCTCCCCGTTAGTTGTAAGAAGACTGGTGTCCAAGGGGACCACCTATTTTAAAGTCAAAGCAGAGACAGACATTTTGACCCCTTTTGTGTTTACATTTATCAATGATGGGTTTCAAGGCTTTTTCGTTCATCAAATTCATGTTGGAACCAAATTTTATATGGGAAAATATACACAGATTAAAAAAAATCAAGGTGAACAGTTTGAGACAGATAACAAATAAGGATTTGTTACTCCTTGAGGAGGAATGAGGTGGGAGACTCCTCTTTGCTTGCCAATGAGTCAAAGATGGAACCTATTGATTCAAACCACACTCTACTAGAAGGAATCAAAAGAGCAAACCAAACCCATAACGTGTGTGGACAAAACAGCAAAGATAGGGGACTTCAGACAAGTCTGGTGTCAGTGTCAAACAACCGTCAGAAGCCCTAGCAAAGTTCATCATTGTTAAACATTGCAGAGAGTTAAGAGGATAGGGACCCAAATATGATACAAACTTGGTAAAAAAAAAAAAAAAGAAGAAGCCAGGGCAAGGAGCTTGAGATTGCTCAGTGGTTAAGAACACTGGTTGCCCTTCTAGAAAACTTAGGTTTGATTCCCAGCACCTACACTAGCTCACAACCATCTGTAACTCTAGTCCTGGGGAATCCAATACTTCCTTCTGACCTCTGAAGGCACTAGGCACACATGAAGAGCACAGACACGCATGTAGGCAAACATCTATACTGGTAAAATAAAATTAAATTGAAAAAACAATTTAAAGAAGTCAACGTGAGTTCTGGAATTGTCTGGAATGGAAGGACACTCTGCTTAAGGAAACTGGTACAGAGAACCTTGAGAACTTAGGAACCTTTGCCCTGTGTGTGTTTTCCTTTGCAGAGGAGGGGAAATAATTAGGCGGAAGGCCTAGCAGGGTTTAGGAGAGTGTGTCCAAGCTGGAAAGTGATAAAGAGGACACTCAAGAATACTGGTTGAGCTGATTAATGGGGGTGAATGGGGAGATGAGAGGGTGATGGTCAACCGTCATTGTCATCTTGAGACGATCTAAAATCACCTTGGCAGTGAGTCTATGTGAGGGATTATCTAGATGAGGTTGGCCTGTGAGCATGTCTGTGTGGGCTTGTGCATTGAGCATTGAACTGGGATGGGAAACCCTGCCCGCTGTGAGCAGCACCATTCTGTACATGTCTGTCCGTATGAGGATAAACTAAATCGAGCACAAGCTTGCGTTCCTTGATCTTTGCTTCTTGAGTGCAGATCTAATGTGAATGCCTATCTCTGGGGTTTCTCCACAGTGATGGAGCTGCGAGCCACAGTAATCCTTTCTCCCCACCTCCCCCACCCCCAAGCTGCTTTGGGGGTGGTGATAATTTCATCCCAGCCACAGAACAAAAGCTAAGAGTATATGCTACTCCCCTGCTTTCTGAAGCACTTTATTGAAGAAAGAAAGCCCTTCCCCGGAGAGGGTGTGTGGCAATAAGAGAATAACTAGAGGCTTTGCTGAGGCAAAGTCCAGGGAGCTCAGCTGATGGCCACCACTTTATCTTAACTCAGAAGTGAGCAAGCACATCGACGGAAGGCTAGTACAGAGGAGGAGACAGGCAGGTACTAAGGACTAAGCTGCTTCCATGTGTTGGGACATTGGCTCTATCTCCTTGAGTGGCCATAGAAAAATACCATGGGTTTGGTAGCTTCAGCAAGAGGAATTTTATTTCTCATAGCTCAGGAGGAGGGCAGCCTGAGAGCAGGGAACCAACACTTGTAGTGAGGGCCGTTTCCTGTGTTTTCCACCCTGGCTTCCTCTAATGGCACAGGTGTGGTGGTGGGTACTGGAGTCGTTGGCGGGGGGGATGTAAGCATATACTCTGATGTCTCTTCCTTTCTTGTGAGGTCTGTCTTAGGGTTTCTGCTGCTGTGATGAGACACCATGACCATGGCATCTCTTATAAGGAATGCATTTAATTGGGGTGGTTCACTTACAGTTCAGGGGTTCAGTCCATTTTCCTCATGGCAGGGAGGATGGCAGCGTGCAGACAGACACGGTGCTGGCGAAGGAGCTGAGAATCCTCCATCTTGCAGGCAACAAGAAGTCAACTGAAACACTGGGCGGGGTATCCTGAGTATAGAAAGCCTCAAAGCCCACTCCACAGTGACACACTTCCTCTAACAGGGCCATACCCACTCCAACAAAGCCACACTTCCTAGTAGTGCCGCTCCTTAGGAGTTTATGGAGGCCAATTACGTTCAAACTTCCCCAAGGTCATTATTCCAATTGTTTGGGGGGCCTCATCATCATGACCTAGTCACCTCCCAGTTAGTCTGCTTCTAAATACGTACACATCAATCTGCACCAGACATTTGTGTATCTTTCTATCTAACCGTTTCCTCTGGCTGCTCATCATGAAGAATTTATGCACAGTTCCCGCAGCCTGTCATTGATCACAGCAACTGCCACCTCTTGCATTGTATGTATGGAATCTGAGGTGGAAGATGGTGTGTTTGTGTGTGAACCTCAAGAACTGAGCCCCACGCTATGGGGTGTGTACGTGCGTGTATGTATGTGATGGGCTTGTATCGTTTGTTCAGTTGGCATGCATGTATTGAGTTTCATATGTATGCTCAAACCCTTGGCTCTCTAGATTTCAAAAGTGGCCTGTTCCTTAATTCTCATGTTAACCTGGTGACTTCCTGACCTGTTTTCTTCCCATTCATGCCTCTCTCTTCATAGCACTTGGCTTCTCAGCTACTGCTAGTCCTCTGGCTAGCCTCCCTAGTCCCCAGTCCTAAGCGTGAGCTGCCGCTGCTGCTGCCTAGACACTAGGGAGAGCTCGGTGAGCTCTTCTGAGGCTATCTCTAGGGCTCCGAGGCCTGAGAGTGGAATAAGAACAAGAGCCAAGTGCAACTCCACAGAAAGGGAAAGAGAAAGGGGACTGAGAGCAGCAGAGCTAGGATAGCAGTGTCTCAATGGCTGTCGCTCTTAAGTTCTAACAAAGAAAGCCGCAGTGAACTGGGCATGGCAGCTCATGCCTGTCATCTCAGCACTCAGAGACAGGAGGATTGTTGTGAATTCAAGACTAAGTAGTGAGATCATATCAGCCTGGACTATAGGGTAAGACCTTATCCTTAAAGAAAAGGAAAAGAAAAAGGTAAAGGAAGGTTGAAGAGATGGCTCGGCAAGAAAAGGCACTTGCCACCAACCCTGATGACCTAAGTTGAGTTCTGGAACCCATACAGTAGAAAGACAGATCTGATTCCTACAAGTTATCCCCTGACTCCAACAAGTGTGTGTGCACACAGACACATGCACACATACACACATATACACATACACACACCACACACACAGACACACTCACACGTACACAAATATGTACATTCACACATATACACACCACATATGCATATATTCACACGCACACAATTAATAGGTAGATTCTCAAGAAAGGGAAAAGAAAAAGATATCAGTGTTTGAGGTGCTTGTGGTAGGTGGGATCTATAAGTAACATGCGCTACTTCAGATGCAGAGGTCACAAATGCAGACCAGTGTTACTATGGAGTGAGCTGGTACAGGGCTCTGGGTCACCCTGATTCTTCATGGGAATCACCCAGGGAAGTAGGTGCTGTTTCTTTCTTCCTGTGGCAGGGCTGAGCTGGATATGTCCTTGCAAGCTCCCAAGGGATTCCCATGACACTTGTGGTTGAGGTTACTATTGCTGTGATGAAACACCATGACCAAAGGAACTTGGAGAGGAAGTCTACTCAACTTAGACTTCTACAAATTCATCATCAAAGGAAATCAGGACAGGAACTCAAGAAGGGCAGGAACCTAGAGGCAGGAGCTGATGCCAGGGCAATGGAGGGGTGCTGCTTAATGACTTGCTCCTCTTGCCTTGCTCAGCCTGCTTTCTTATAGAACCTAGGCCCACCTGCCTGGAGACAGACAGCACCACCCTTAATAAGCTGTGCCTTCCCCCATCAGTCACTTGATGGAGGTGGGTCTTGTATCTATCTGTTGCTTTTATTGGTTAATTAATAAAGAAAACTGCTTGGCCCTAATAGGACATAAAATTAGGTAGGCGGAGTAAACAGAACAGAATGCTGGGAAAAAAAAAGTTGAGTCAGGGAGTCGCCATGATTCTCCCACTCCAGATAGACGCAGGTTAAGATCTTTCCTGGTAGCCAGCTCGTAGTGCTACACAAAATATTAAAAATGGGTTAGATCACTATGTAAGAGCTAGCCAATAAGAGGCTGGAACTAATGGGCCAGGCAGTGTTTAAAAGAATACAGTTTTCTGTAATTATTTCAGGGTGTAAGCTAGCCATGTGGGCCGTCGGGTGCCGGGGACGCAGCCCGCCGCTCCTTCAACAGTCACTGATTAAGAAAATACTCCATGGGCTTCCTAGAGTGTGATCCTATGGAGGCATTCTCTCGAATGAGGCTCCCTTTTCTCTGATGAGTCTAGCTTGTATTAAGTAGACATAAAACTAGCCAGGACAGGACAGGAGTCTTCATGGTAAAATCTGAGCCAGTCAGGAAGGATGGCCAACAGCCAGGCACTGTGCGATTGAGACAGGGACAGGACCATGCATTTAACGCTAGCCTGGACTACAGTGTGAGACTTGGTCTTGCCTATTTCCCCTCTGTGACTGAAAAGAATGGCTAGAGTTGAGATGAAGAAATCTTCAGGTGTGTGATGCCAGCAAGAGCCCTTCCCTGGGAGCCTCTCCTGGCAGTGGCACCCTTGGCTCTGACGTGGAAGTTGGGAGAACATCGTCATGGTCACATTCTTCACCCCAGCTATGGTTTATTTCTTTTTCTAAATGTCTCACAGTGACTTTAGTTGGCTTCTGCATTGAACCTCTATTATTTTGCTGAATAGTAACACTTCTGTTGAGGGAGAGTCAATTTGAGAGTATAAAGAGTGTATTATTTTCTGGGAAGCACCTTCTGCATGCTGGAAAAATACTGGCTATGAATACCCTGAACTTTAGACCACTTGGCTTTATGTGTCCAGATGTGAAACTCTGCTTTTCAAAGCAGTGGTTTGGCATGTGTAGGTATGTATGTATGTATAAAGCACAAAGAATATTGGTGCTAAGATTAATTTAATTTAAATGTCAGACCAATATTTTCACTTGGACCATTAAGACACAAGAAGAATATTGAAACCCTGAGACTTGTGTTTAAAGGTTCTATTGGATCTTCTGACATCTAAAGTATGAACATAACCTACACCATCATCTTGTCTTCACTAGGTGAAAAAGTTCTGGGCTTAAGAATTGGGTTGAATTTAGCTTTTCCATAGCCACCATTCATTGGTAGCACAAATGTCTAATCCTTGGGAGGGTCATCTTTTACAGAAATGATACACAGGCTATACAGTATGACTTCAGTGATTAAAAAACTTTCCTGTAATTGTTTTCTTATAAGCCTGTCATTATTACAATATGAGAATAATTCACTTGTGTGTATGATGCACATTTGATGCTCTCTCCTCGCTTTCCTTTTGGAGGTGGTGGCAAGACTTTCAACAGTCACAAAGGCACTGTGCACTTGTTTTAGTTAATCTATCTGGTTAACCAAGTGAGCTGATGAGAACCCCTGGCTCACTGTTCAGCAGTGGAGATAAAAAGGGCAAGGAAGGAAGCTCCCCTCTGGCAGTGGATGTGGGCAGATGTGACTCTCCTGCAGTCCAGAGGTCCAGATCCCATGAATGACAGAATCCCCATAGGTTCTTCCCAGGCAAGAGGAAACGATGTCCAGGAGAACCATCTGATTACAGATACTGTAGCCACTGATCCTGGAAAGCACGAAGCCATACATTGACTATGACAACCTCCCTGTCCACTGTGCCATGAGCAGTTGTTCAGCGTTCTGTAATGTCTTTCCCCTCTAGCGAAACAGACAAGGTTCTGGCTCACATGTGTCTGTCCAACATGTTTGAGTAGTGCCATATGAATGGCACTTGGGAAATACCCCGAAGTTAAAAGTCATAGTGCCTTTCTCTAGCATCTAGAGCATGACAAACGGGGGGAGGGGGGGGATTAAGGATGTTTCAGTTTCTTTAGCAGCAGGGATATATTCATGATTAAATGACAAGGAAGGATTGTTAAAGAATAATTTATCTTCAAGCTATAATTTAAAGAACACCTCATAAGACTATTTTCCAGGAAATTACACAGAATATAATGTCACCAGTTATAGAGGTGAACAGGTAGAGGCCAGAGGTCAATGTCAGCTTTCTTCCTCCATTCCTTCTCCACCTTAACGTTGAGGAGGGTCTCTCGTTGAACCTGGAGTTCATCCAGTTGGGCTACATTGGCCAGTGAGTCCTGCGGAGCCTCCTGTCTTGTACTCCCCAGCACTGGGATTGCACGTGTTTCCTGCCCAGCATGGCTTCTTTGTGTAAGTTCTGAGATATGGAGCCTAGACCGTCATATTTGTGCCAAACTTTACTGGCTGAGCCCTTTCTCTAGTACCTTGTCACTGATTTTATTTACTAAACAGCTTCAGGAAAAACTGTCTGGATTATAAATTAGAGCATATCAGGCTGAAGTTTGCATACATTTCTAGTAAGAATTCTTTTTTTTTTCTAACCCTGTTGGTAGTTTGATGCCATCCCAGCCCCAGCCCCCCCCCCCTTAGAATTAACTATTCTATGAAAATACTATTCAACACCTTCTGTGAGGCTCTGTCCATTGTTATCAAGTTAAAAAAAAATAGGCTTTGTGTCTGGAGCAGTTGAAGAACTAATTGCTTCCTTTGAAGACTCAAATTCAGTTTAGCGTTTTAGGATGATGACCTTGGACCTGGAATTTACGACTGAGACGTGACTTCTGCCTTTGAGAAATTCCAGTTTCAATCAAGGAGACAACCAGGGAAGCACCCTGCTCGCGCGTGTTGGGGCTCTCTTTTTAGCCAAATGGAAACCAGATAATAAGAGAAGCACAAGCCTGCAGAGGCAACCGTGAGACAGTCTCAAGAAAGGGTTTGGAGTGGGCACAGCAGGCTGAGGTTTGAGGGAGTCATGAGTGCAGTGGCCAAGATCAGGTAAAATGGGGCTTTGCCCTAGCAGTGACTAGCCAAGAGCATGGCCTGGAGCTGTTCTCCAGTCCCGGGAGCTCCAAGACTGAATGCTTTGGTTGAAACTGTAGACTGTGGATGGGAACCTCAAGCATTCAGGAGCAGAGCCCGGTCTGATGGATGACGAAGAAGGAGAGGATCCACAGGGGTACCCTTGAGAAGATGTGGCCACATTGGGCACACCGTGATAGCCTTCCAACAGCAGCAGGAAGAGGAGTGGCCCAAAGATCTGCTTAGGGCGGCTGGACACCATCATGTGTGTTGGCTAGAGCAAAAAGCTAAGGAAAGGGAGACTGAATGAATGGGAGAGAGTGGTATGTGGCCATCCCTTCTCTGTCCTGCTCTTCTCCTCTGAGCCTAGGGCGAAACAAGAGAGAGAGAGCCAGCCTTGGTTGCCATAGTTCCAGTTCTCAGGAAGCGGAGTCTAGAGGGTGGCTCAAGGGCTGCCAGGGAGACGTACTGAGAGCTTTTCCATTGGAGAGGGAGAGAGAAAGAAAAGGAGAGCGAGTAAGTGAGCAAGAGAGAGAGAGAGAAAGGGATAGAGGAAGAGAGGAGAAGGGGGAAGGGAGGGAAGGAAAAGAACACAGAGAAGAAAAAGGAGGGCGCAGACTTGGGAAGCTCAAGAATTTGAGTTTTCCCTCACTGGCTTCACTTTCCTCAGCATTGCAAGAGATTCTGAGAATAAAGGGGTGAAAAGGTTTGGATGGAGAAGTGGGAGTTATTCCTGCTGCAGAGACATAGAAGGGTTTTTAAATGATAACAGCCCAATAGTTATTTATTCAATTAGCACCGATGACAACAAATGAATAGTCAAAGATCGTCGAAGAACTTAAGAACGTGGCTGAGATTAGCGAGCTGGATTTGTCGTGAGGATTTCTCTTTGCCTATGTGGGTTGTCTGGAGTCTTCCTTGGCTGCTGAGAAAAGTACATTGAAGCAGAAAGACAGACGATGATCCAGCCTTGGTTTTTTTGTTTGTTTTTTTTTTTGTTTTTGACATTTGTCTGTGTTGGGTTTTTATGGGCCATTAGAAACTACAGGATGGGAGGAAGTGGAGGATATTGTTGAGACTGGTGTCTGGGGTGTTCAGAGTTAGGCCAGTGGGAAATGGTGAATAAGTCAAGAAAGATACAGCTCACCAGAGCGAAGGCAGATTAAGGGGGAGTGCTGGGGGGACAGCTCAGTTGATAAGACACTTGCCACACAAGCATGCAAACAGAAGTTCAGGTGTCTAGAACCCGGATAAATGCCAGGTGGGTGTGGTGGCCTGCCTGTAATTTTAATACTGCTAAGGCAGAGGAAGGAGACCCAGGAGCAAACTGACTAGCTGGACTAGAGATATTGGCAGGCTCTGAGCTTCACTGAGAGACCCAGCCTCATTGATTAGAAGGAAGAGCAGTTGACAAAGGCTCCCGACCCCAGCCTCCAGCTCACCTGCTCACACACAAATCCCCTCACACGTGAACAGGCACACACACAAGCATGTATATCATGTACACAGACAAATGAAGAAATAAGGAGAGAAGGAAGGAGGGAACGTAGATCACAGGGAAAGATGTTAGTAAGTGGCGCTGTCCAGTTTTGTGGTAGCCATAATAAATGCCATAATATATAAATTTTCTTTGTTTCTAAGTGATAGTACTCATTTAGTGCTAATTTTACATTTTTTTTTTCAGGTAGAAGAAGAAGCTGTCTGCATCAGCTTCCAAAAATAACAAAATTCAAATTCAAGGTCATAGTTGTGTGGCCATGAATGATGTCACTGGAAATTCCTGGTCATATTGCATCTGACACAGGTAGTTGTGGCGGAAGTCCCCATATCAGGAAACACTATCTCACAAGCCCTCCCCTGTGAGATATAGATGCTTCTGGATTTCCACACATTACATGAGCTCACTCAGGTAGAGGCCTACTTTGTGCAGGTCCCGGTGTGAGGTGTGACTGTGTGCTAGGTACAGGAACAGCAAAGAGGCAAGTGAATGACAGCCTTTGTGGTAACCACTTGTTTCTCTTCCCCAGACATGCCTGAGAGCAGAAGCCCTTTCGATTTTGGATTTTCTTTCAAAACTCTTGGCATATACACATCGTGATATTTCAGAGATGGGACCCAAATCTAGGCATGGAACCCATTTATGTTTTGTATGTATGTTATAGACGTAGCTTGAATGTGATATCATGCAATATTTTTGTATACCCGCGTTTTCACTGGCCTGTCACGTGAAATGTGACGTTTTCTCCTTGTGCCATCACACAAATGCTCAGTGTCGGATTCTGTCATTTGGGTTTAGAAATGGTCAGTTTGATAATAGTCACGGTAAGAGTAACAATGTAAAATTTGTGGCCTTGGGTGGCCCAGAACTTGACGGACGTAGTGACATTTTAAACAGTGGTTGGAGAAGAGAAGGGTGTGAAGTTCAAAGGGCACATAGTGTGACCTCCATCTGCTATCTAGTACACCTAGTGTGACCTCCGTCTACTACCTCCATCAGCTCTATAGTACACCCTAACACATAGTGTGACCTCCATCCACTATCTAGTACACCCTAACACATAGTGTGACCTCCATCTACTACCTCCATCAGTTCTATAGTACACCCTAACACATAGTGTGACCTCCATCC